>NC_061821.1:4021813-4026813 GCF_019202785.1 Penaeus chinensis | reverse complement strand
CGTAAGATTTTTTATACTGTTGTATTTTTTTACCGTTATCGCTTTCCCCGTTTTCGTTTAAAGAGGAGAAGGGGTAACAAAGGAAATTGTATAGTATATTCTCTTGTGAAATTGTTCTTTCCAACCAACGCCATGCTTTTATTTTTTTCTCTCTCTCTCTTCTCTCTTTCTGTCTATTTTTTCGTTTGTTTATCTGTTTATCTGTCTATTTCTCTCTTTTTCTTTTTTTCTTTCTCTCTTCCTCTATCTGCCTTTCTCTCTTTCTCTCTCTTTCTCTTTCTCTTTCTCTCTCTCTTTCTCTTTCTTTCTCTCTCTCTCTCTCTCTCTCTCTCTCTCTCTCTCTCTCTCTCTCTCTCTCTCTCTCTCTCTCTCTCTCTCTCTCTCTCTCTCTCTCTCTCTCTCTCTCTCTCTCTCTCTCTCTCTCTCTCTCTCTCTCCCTCTCTCTCTCTCTCTCTCTCTTTCTCTCTCCCTCTTTCTCTCTCTCTCTCTCTCTCTCTCTCTCTCTCTCTCTCTCTCTCTCTCTCTCTCTCTCTCTCTCTCTCTCTCTCTTCTCTCTCTCTCTCTCACCCCCCTCCTTCTATCAGTCCTTCTCTCTCTCTTTCACTCTCTCTCTCTTCTCTCTCCCTTCTATCTCTCCTCTCTCTCTCTTCCTCTCTTCTATCCCTCCCCCCTCCCTCATCTCCCTCTCTTTTTCCCATCTTTTATTAGAAAAAATAAAACTTTAAAAAAGTTCAGGATATCATAATCAATTATTATTATTATATTTTTAAAATTTAACTTATCCTTATGTTATCATAAAACATATATTATTAAATTTCTATTTTTTTTATTAATTTAAATTGTCATGATTCATTATTATTATTATAATAATAATAAAAATAAAATTATTATTATTATTATAATAATTATTATATAAAAAATATAATATAAAATTTTTTTTTATATTATTTTATTTTAAAGGAATGTTTAAACTGTAATTACTGGAAAACAGTGATTCTCACGTTAAAACGTCTTTATATAATTTTCTTGATTCTTGTACGTTATAAAGAGACTAGAGAATAAGTTTTTTGGGGGGTGTACTACATACAAGCTCAGGACATGTAGTTGAAAATAAAAAAAAAAATATATATTTTTTTTTTACCTGATTCATATATGAAAAAAAAAAAAAAAAAACTGCACGGTGTCTATGTTTATAAGTTTATGTCCTTAGTCATTGCATTTGTTTCAAAAGTGCACACTATTTTGATTAAGTTCCTAAGAAGGGTACTTATAACCACTTGCGACTACAGTAACAAGTAAACAAAAAATAAAAAAAATCATCCGCAAAATTTTGGTTAATTAAACAACCACCCTTCTTTTCGACAAAGACCCAAGGGCATTTTTTTTTTTTTTTTTTTTTTGATCTATAGAATCTTAGAAACAAGTACTGTACTTCTGCTGTTTAAACAGTAGTGACAATTGATAATCGTGCCTGTCTATCTATCTATTTGTCTGTCTTCTTGTCTTCTAAACTATCTATCTACTATCTTCTATTCATCTTTTTTAAAATTTCTTCTTTCCTTTCATATCATATCTGTCATTTCCCCTTTCCCATCCACATATCTCTAATATCTAAAATGTGTATGTTTATGATTAAGGATAAAAATAAAAAAAAAAAAAAAAGAAATAAACAAAATATTGTTGTGTTTTTGGGGGGGACCAAACAAAACCCCCCCAACCCCACCCCCCCCCCCCCCCCCCCCCAACCCCCCCCACCCCCCCACCACCCCACCCCCCCACCACCCCCCACAACCCCCCCCCCACATAAAAAAATAAATATATAATATATAAAAATTTTATATAAACACACACACACCTATTTAAATATTATTGGGGTTTTTTTTGTTTGTGGGGTGTGTGTGTCTGTGTGTATAAATATGTGTGAATAAAATAAATAAATGTGGTGTGTGGGGTGTGTGTGTGTGTAAATTTTAAACATACATACATATATAAATTAAATAAATAAATATATATATATATATATATAAAATAATATTCCCCGACGATCTAGGGCTCCCCCCAATTTACTATTAGAAAGTCATTTTACGTACCCCCTTGCTTTATTGGAAACCCTTCCAATCAACGCGGTTCAGCGCGCCCGACACTTGTCCACGGCAGCGTTTTTAATTCTCAAGCGATATGTCGTTTTCTCCGCGTAATCGGGCTCGAGCCAATAAGACAGGCTTTTTACAACTGCCGTGGCGGGAATCGAACCGGACTACGGAGTCGGACCCCCAGTGATCTATCCACTGGACCCCCTAATACATCTGTAAACCCACTATCCCATATAATATTGTGTGTGTGCGTGGTGTGTGTGTGTGTATGTGTTGTGTGTGTCGGTTGTGTGTGTGGGGTGTTGTGGTGTGTGTGTGTGTACATATATTAAAACAAAACACACACCCTATATATAAAAAATATATATAAATATATATATATATAAAAAATATATATAAAACACACACACACCCACACACACACACACACACCCCATACGCACACACACACACACACACACAACGCACACACACATACAAACATACATATACCGAAAAGGAAAAATTTTTTTAATAGATTACAATCGTTTTCTCTTCTTCTTTTAATTTAATTTATCCGATTCCTGTCTAGTTTGTATTATCCCTTTAATGCCTGTTTCCCTTTAAATATATTTATCTTTATTTATTTTCTCCAAGATCTGAATCTTTGGAAAAAGTAAAATACCTCACATAAGCATTCATTTCCCTCCTTCTGTGTGTATTTATTCACTTATTTATTTTTTCCTAGTCGTTTTTTCCAAAAGATGCCCCCTTGGGCTTTCGAAGGGCCTAAGTAAATGAACATAAAAACGAAAAAAAAGGGAAAAAAAATAAAGAAAAACAAATAGCTTGAATGGTTTCCATTTTTTTTTTTTTTCTCCTCTTTTCTCCTCCTTCTTCCATTTTTTCTTTTTCCATTCCTTCTTTCCTATTTTTTTTTTTTTTTTTTTTTTTTTTTTTTTTTTCATTTTTAATTTTTTTTTATAATTCTCTTTTTCTTCTCTCCCCTCCCCCTCTCTCTCTTCTCCTCTTCCTCTCTCTCTCTCTCTCTCTCCTTTCTTTTTTTCCTTATCCTTCTCTCCCCTTCTCTCTCTCCTTTTTTTCTCTCTCCCCCCCTTCCTTCTCTTTATTCCCCTTTTTCCTCTTTCTTCTCTTCCTCCCCCTTCCTCTCTCACTCTCTCTCTCTCTCTCCTCTCTCTCTCCTCCTCTCTCCTTTTCCCTCTCTTTTTTTCTCTCGTTCCCCATTTCCCCAGTTTTTTTCTTACTCTCCCCCTTCCTTTTCACCCTTCTCTCTCCCCTCTCTCCTTCCCCTCCCCCTTTCTCTCTCTCCTCCTCCTCCTCTCTTTTCTCTCTCTCCTTCTCTCTCTCCCCTCTCTCTCTCTTTCTCCCCCACTTTCTTTTCTCTCCTCCTCCCCACTCTCTTTTCTCCCCCCTCTCTTCTTTTAATCCTCTCTCCTCCCCCTCCTCTCTCTCCTCTCTCTCTTTTCCCCTTTTCCTCTCTCTCCCCTCTTTCCCCCCTTTCTCCTCTCTCACCCCTCCCTCCCCCTTTGTCCCTTCTCTCCCCCCATCATCCTCCCTTTACACCCCTCCCCTTTCTCAGGGCCTTTTTCTCCTTTTCTCTTTCCCCCTCTCCCCTCCCTCTCTCCTCTTTTCTTTTCTCCTCTCTCTCCCCCCCTTCCCCATCTCTCTCCCTTTTCTCTCCTCTTTCTCTCCTCATTCCTCCCTCTCTCTTTTCACCTCTTTCCTCCTTCTCTCTTTCCCCCCTTTTTCCCTCCCCTTTTCTCTCCCCTCTCTCACTCTCTTTTTCCCCTTCTCTTTTCTCTCCTCTCTCTTTTCCTTCCCCTTTTCCCCCCCCCACCCCCCCTCTCTCCCCCCCTCTCCCCCCCCTCCCCCCTCTCCCTCTCCTCTCCCATCCTTCTCTTCTTCTCCCTCCCCCTCCTACCTCTCTCCCCCCTTTCCCCCTTTTTACCTTCGTCTCTCTCCCTTCGTCCCCCCCCCTTCGCGTACCTTTTACTTAGCAAAATTTCCCAATCAGCCGGGGGTAACCACCAACTTTACAGTAATTTTGTTTTCTTCACGACTCATTTAAGTCTTAAGAAAACCCCATTGGCCTTTGGGACGTGAAAGGAGCTGCCGGTTGTCGGGTTGACTTCTTTGGTGGTGGGGAAGGGGGGGGATGAGGGAGGGGGGGCTCAAGGGGGTGAGAGGGATGGGGTTGAGATAGAGGAGGAGGGGTGGAGGGGGGGAGGGGAGGGGGTAAAAGAGAGGGGGAGGGGTAAAAGAGAGTGAGAGGGGTGTTGGGGGGAAGGAAGGGTGTAGGGGGAGGGTATTGGGGTTGAGGTGAGGATGGGGGGGGGGTGTGTCAAGGGATGAGAGGGATGGGGTTGAGATAGAGGGAGAGGTGTGTAGAGGGGAGTGGGAGGGGTAAAAGATGAGGGGAAGGGGTTAAGGGGGGGGAAGGGGTTGTAGAGGGAGGGGGAGGGGTTTTGGGGGTTAGGGTGAGGATGGGGGGTAAAGGGATGAGAAGGATGGGATTGAGTGGGAGATAAAGGGGTTTAGGATGGAGGGTGAGGGGTAAAAGAGAGGGAAAGGGGTGTAGGGGGAAGGGAGAGGGGTGTAGAGGAGAGGGGGAAGGGGGAGGAGGAGGGAGAGGAGTATAGGGGGAAGGGGGAGGGGTATTGGGGGGGTTGGGGTGAAAGTGGGGGGGAAGGAGATGAAAGGGAAGGGGTAGAGGGAGAGGGAGAGGGATAGAGGGGGGGTTGGGGAACTGTTGTGCTGACAGCACTTTTGGCGAAAATATATGAATTTACACTTAATCAAATATACATTGTGTATTATGTAAAAATTCTCATTTGGCGAGATTTACCTTTTTTGGCGAAATGCACATTTGGAAGAATTGTGTCAATACTCCTTTAGCGATATTTGTAA
>NC_061821.1:3994313-4006813 GCF_019202785.1 Penaeus chinensis | reverse complement strand
GCTTGTATATAAAATCTATTAATAGTGCTCGTAGTTATTGTGCTTCACTCATTAAAACAACGCAGGCTTCGGTTAAGTGGCGAGTTAGTGAATCGCATTTTATTTCATATCAATATTCCTTACACGTGTTCTCTTTCGGCGTCTATTAATTATGATAATTATCGACGTGCGTGTGTGTGTGTGTGTGTGTGTCTGGATATAAAATTAGATGTGTAAAAATAGACAAGCAGAGATATATGTATATGTAAATGTATAAGATATATAATATATATGCACATGTTCATCTATCTTATACAAACATATGTGCGTATGTGTATGTGTATATATAGGCCTCTAAGTGTGTGTGTGTGTGTGTGTGTGTGTGTATATCTTCGTCCACATACACTAATATCCTCTTTATGTTGACAATCAGCCCTAGCATTTTACGGATCTTTTTATTTACATGATTATTTGGGCTTAGGTTCCTTTTTATTATTATTCCAAGGTCATTTTCACTATCTGTTGAGTGTAATACTGTGTCTCCTAATTTGTATTGACGATTTATATTTTTTTCCGAACCCGTCTACATTTACTAGTGTTGAATTCCATTTTCCAAGTATAATACCACATTAATAAGTTCTAGATGACACTTTGGAGGCGTTGTCAATTATCCTTTTTTGTATTTTCGCGTCGTCTGCAAACATATTGAGATAACTACCTGGGCTTATATATGGCCCTAAATTATTGATGAAAATATTAAACATAATCGGCTCTAAGACTGTTCCTTGAGGTACTCCACTAGTTACTCGTCGCCATCTTGAGTGCTTCCCTATAATTACGGTTCTCATATGTGGAGTTTGCCTTTTACTCCACCTAGGTTTTGTAATTTTCACAATTGTCTTCCTCAATCCACCCAGTCGTCTCTTTCTTGTAATATTTCAGAAACTCTATCATAGAAACTGAGGAGATTTACTACGTAGGACCTTCCTTCCTTAAACCATATTGTTAATTTGATAACATAACATGTTTTTTCAAGTATGTCAACCCATTGCTTCTTAATTATCCTTTCTATCAGCCTGTATACAAAAGTAGTTTAGGTAACTGGTCTGCAATATAGATTTTTTTTTTTTTTTTTTTTTTTTTTTATCGCCGCTCTTATATAAAGGTGTAAGACTGGCGAGTTTCCAATCTTGTGGTAGTGAATTTTGTTCTTCATAGTTCTTCAGCACAATCCCTCAGACCCCTGTTAGAAATATAATCTGGTCCTTTTGCTTTAGTCTTGCCTAACCCTTTTAATTCTGATTTACATTCGTACAGTTACTTGCCATTTCAAAGTATCGGTCTTGAATAAACACTGCATGAAATTTCTCAGTAAGAATTTCACACGTTTCCTCCGCCTTAGTATAAAGAGTTATTGTCTTTGATGGCGCTATTTTGATTTCTACTTTTACTGATTATTTATTGATTATATCCTTTTCAATGTCTAATTTTGCCTCCCTCGTTTTCATACGCTGCCTCAGATCTGTGTCTTCTGAACCTTTTCCAAAGGAGCTGTTTGTTTTCTCTCGTTTTCTTGCATCTATCATTAAACCACTTTTGAACCTTTCTTGCTTCAGTTCTGAATCTTGATACATATTTTTCAACTCCTTGTTTATAGAATTCGTAAAATTAGAATATTGGATAGGAAGGTTCTCTTCGTTCAGGGCTGCTTCGAAGTTTATGTCATCAAATAAATCTCAAAGGCTTTTAAAATTACCTATCTCGTAATTGTACTTTCCTTTTCTTTCCTTACAATTATTTTTTTTCTCATAGTAGCTTAATTTAACCCAACCGTCCCGGATTTATGTTTTATCCCCTGTATTGTTTTGTGAATTTTGTTACATAGAGATAGCTCTACATGTCACAGCCACCAAGGAGTCTATCAGTAGACCCTAGTCACCGATTCTGATTTTCCTATTCCTTGAATTGGCGGGAAACTGTGTTTCTTTTTTTGTTTTTTGTTTTTTGTTTGTTTGTTTTAGTTTTTTAATACTATTGACATCGATACTGTGGGTGTCCGTGGGCAGAGCCCTTTCGCCACACCGTCAAATATGGCGGTGGCCGTGAAGCGGGATGGAAGGAGTATGGGCCGAAAAGAAACAAATTTTATTTTTAAAAAATGAACATCCCTTACAGGCCCTTAAGGAAGATAGGGCTGTTTATGGACGAGTGGTGTTTGGAATTCATGTTGAACAAATTGTAAATAGAACAACGAAGGGAAGTGCAGGAAAACACATGAATATGCCGAAGACCTTTTCACATTTACTGCTTCATCAGTAAACGTGAAAAGGCCTTCGGCATATTCGTGTGTTTTCCTGCACTTCCCTTCGTTGTTCTATTTACATGAGTTGTGTTATACTTTCACCCTAACTATTAAGATATAACACGCCTGGCTTTCCCAACTAAGGCAATAATCAGGACAGGTACAACCTTTTCTCCTTCGGGTCCGTCACCATGGCACTGTAAGATTCAGGGGGATACACAAACACACGTTCGTCTTAACACTCGTCTATTCAGTGGAGATGAGCCCCCTTATATACGAGGGGTTTTGACATCAAATTTGTAAAAAATATATCTTATACACCACTCAACAGCGTGGTGTAGCAACTATTTAAAAGTGAATACAATGCAAAACTCAATTAACAAAATGTAACTAATAATACAAATGTTTATGGTAAACACGAAGACTGAATTCCAGCATTGCAATCAATAAAACGAACGTACAAAACGTATGAATTAAAAAATAATAATATTCAAAATAGTTACTAACATACAAAATGACTCACAATTGAATGAATGGAAAACTGAAGAAAAAAAATCACAAAAGAGAAAACGAGAAAAAGGGTCTCTGCTACTGCCAATAAAATTGAAATTGATACAAATAAAAAAAACAGTGACTAAAATGCTTATTAACAAAACAATTGAAACTTACATATTCTCATAAGAGAACAATATTAAAAGGAAGAAGGGAGGAGAGAGTGAGAGAGAAACAGAGAAGAGGGAGGAGTGAGTGAGAGAGAAATAGAGAAGAGGGAGGAGAGAGTAAGTGAGAAACAGAGAGGAGGGAGGAGTGAGTGAGAGAGAAATAGAGAAGAGGGAGGAGATAGTGAGTGAGAAACAGAGAGGAGGGAGGAGTGAGTGAGAAAGAAACAGAGAGGAGGGAGGAGTGAGTGAGAAAGAAACAGAGAAGAGGGAGGAGTGAGAGAACGAGAAACAGAGAGGAGGGAGGAGTGAGTGAGAAAGAAACAGAGAAGAGGGAGGAGTGAGAGAACGAGAAACAGAGAGGAGGGAGGAGTGAGTGAGAAAGAAACAGAGAAGAGGGAGGAGTGAGAGAAAGAGAAACAGAGAAGAGGGAGGAGAGAGTTAGAGAGAAATAGAGAGGAGGGAGGAATGAGTGAGAAACAGAGAGCAGCGAGGAGTAAGTGTGTAGTGAACTCCTGCTCTTACTGCCTCTTCCGACGACCCACACCCTCTCAGCATCACTCAAGACCCCCCATAAAAAGTCCCCGCGACCAATACTACCGGTTTGGACCAGGGCGCGAGGATAGTGACGGAGGCGCCGAAGGAGGTGCGGTAGAAGGTACTGTCTGACGGAGGCGCTGCAGGAGGAGGATGTAGACGCCCTGGGCATTTTTATTAGGAGATTTGGCCCAAGCTATTCCTGGTACGACGTCCCGATGTCCCACTCGAAGCCTACGAAGGATGATATCGAGAGGTCGCCCTCATAGATACGGGAATACCAAGATGGCGACAGACAAGGCCGAGAGAAAATCCACAACGGACATTTGGCGCCAAACCCCTCAGCTAGCCCACGGACATAATTTTTATCGTTTATTTGAATTTTTGTATGTTTGTTCTTTTCTATTAATGTTTATATTATTTTATGTGTATTTTTCTTCATCAAACCTCCTTTACTCTTTTTTTTTTTTAATACGGCAATCTCTTACTAAAATTTTAGTATTTAAAGAAACATTCAGAGAAGGCAGACGACTTTTAACTATAAAATGAGTCTAGATGCGCGAACATCTCCTAGTAAGGTAGGGTCAAACACCTTGCTTGATTTGTTTGATTTAAGATTGCCCCCTTTTTTTTCGTGTATTAGTATTGTTTAACTTGTTAAGAAAAAACAAATCCGGGGTTTTTATTTCATTGTGTTCTCGTTTTTTTTTTTTTAAATAATAATGGTATTAATGGGGGGAGACGCAGACAAGCCCTACAAGTGAGGACTAATAACTCACTCCTTGGTGACTTGTAGAGCCATCTATGTGTAAATACAATAAATAAACTTACAGTAGGAATGGCATGTATTCTTGCCATATAGGGCGATTGGGTTAATTACAACTTGGTAACTTTTCCTAGAGGAGGAGAGTATTTTATATCCCTAATGTTATCTAGTCCTCATATCCTGGTACGATCTTTTACATTTTGGAAAAGACAAAATTCAATTATGACTTCTACTAAGTTTGCATTCCACGAATCAGGCTAAGCGCGGGGGTCAAACTTTCCCAGTCAGTTTTGCCATTAAAATCCCCTGTTACAAGAATTTCTTTTGCCTTAGTTTCCGAAAGTTGTAGCACTTCTTCCAGGCTCTTTAACGTTTCTTGAATAGGGTTTTTGGTGATTTTCTTTTGACTACACCGATCTGTGATCGTTATTTTGTTTACGTCGCTTGTTTCTATCTCGGTTGCCTTTCGTTCTACTGTACTCTTGCTTAATCTCTAATTCCTTTAAAATAATTCCTTTCCTTGTTAATATTGCTAACTCCCCCCCCCCCCCCCTCTACTTCCCTTTGCTCTATCTTTTCTCAAAAAATTATAGTTAGATTCCTACAGTTACATCGTCTACGGAGGGATCCAGTTTGGGTTTAGTGATGCATGTTACATCTAGTTTGTTAATTTCAATAATTGTATCTCGTTCTAGTAACTTCAAACCTAAACCATCTCTATTTGTATAAACTATTTCTATATCATTTTTCGGTATTCCTTTCATCTGCAAGGCTAATGCTAGGCTGTTTCCGCATTTTGGTTCCGATAGTAAACTTGTTTTACTTTCAAGCTTCTCACCCTCCAAAGGAACAAGTCTTGTTCTTCTTCAGTTCTTCGTTCATTTTTGTTGTTTACCTCTTTACTTTTTCTGCAGCATTTCTGTCATCTTTGGTCATATTTTTGCTTATCCAGATTTTCTTATATTCTTCGTGGGTGACCGGGAATTAAACTTTCTTTATCACACCAGTTACCATTTGCTTATTCATGAATGTCACTTTTTAAAGGCTGTTTCTTTCTCTTGTCGAATAATCTCAACCTCTTGTGAGCTATGCTATTCTTGCTCTGAGAATTCGGGATTAATGACCTTAAGAATATTAGCAATCGATTTCTTGTCTTCGTTGTATCGCTCGATTTCATCTCCTACTACTTTTTCTTCATGTCTCAATATCACTATGTCCTTGTTTACATCAGCCAAATTTCCAATAATCCTTTTGTGTTGCCCAAGATTTAACTTTTTTTTTTTTTTTTTCATTTGTCCTTACCGTCTCTGCAAGCTGTTTTAATTTCGTCCTTTATGATTTTAATGTCTTTTTCTTTTTCTTTATTTCTTCATTTTATTTACAGTTTCCTTTACTTTAGCATATATCGGCATATGTAGCTGCTATCTCTTTTGCCTCTTCCATTATTATTTTCTGTTCTTTGATTATTTTTTTGCAGATTTATTGCTTCGATTTAACTACCGTGTGTGTGTGTGTGTGTGTGTGTGTGTGTGTGTGTGTGTGTGTGTGTGTGTGTATGTGTGTATGTAAATATGTGTATATATATGTGAATGCATACATACATACATACATACATACATACATACATACATACATACATACATACATGCATACATACATACACACGCACACACACGCATTCACAAACACACACAGAGAAAGAGATTAACATCTGTATTTATAAGCTCTCATACCTTTACTTCTAATAGGATTTCCACTCTAACATGGCAGTCTGAGCAAACCCAGATCCATCTACGTATAAACGGATCATATATTAATACGGGACATGAAATATTAACAGGAAAGGACACGTGTACAAAATAGAAGGAAACTAGATCCGGTTATGTTACCTTTTCACGTAACGAGCCTACTCTATCTTGGTATCGTGTATCCTTGGGATATTGCAACTCTAAAAGCGAATCGTGGACAAAGTAAATTGACCTTCTCTTATTTACTAAACGGAAATAAAAAGGGTGAACGATTCTTTTTTACCGAATTCGTTGTCATGAACAGAATTCAGGCGGGAGGGATATGCTGCTTGGAAACAAAATGCCAAGCTTGAGTTGTTGTGACTGCAAGAATCAGGATTGTTGCGACTTGCAATTTGGATGAAATTAAGTGTAAATTTTACAATGAAGAATGTATGCAAATACGTTTACATTGTATATTAGTGTCATGTGAGACAGAGTTTCAAGCAACCTACCGTGAGGCTATTTAATATACTCTAATGAATTAACAGATTCGATTATCACACACACGCACACACACACACACACACACACACACACACACACACACACACACACACTCACACACACACATCTCTCTCTCTCTCTCTCTCTCTCTCTCTCTCTCTCTCTCTCTCTCTCTCTCTCTCTCTCTCTCTCTCTCTCTCTCTCTCTCTCTCTCTCTTCACCTCTCTCTCTTTCCATCTCTCTCTCTTCTCTCTCTCTCTCTCTCTCTCAATCTCTCTTTCTCTCTCTCTCTCTCTCTCTCTCAATCTCTCTCTCTCTCAATCTCTCTCTCTCTCTCTCTCTCTCTCTCTCTCTCTTCTCTCTCTCTCTCTCTCTCTCTCTCTCTCTCTCAATCTCTCTCTCTCTCAATCTCTCTCTCTCTCTCTCTCTCTCTCTCTCTCTCTCTCTCTCTCTCTCTCTCTCTCTCTCTCTCTCTCTCTCTCTCAGACACACATACACACGCACCCCCCCCCCCCCAAAGGCCAGGCTTGATCGAGGAATAAATATGATAAAATGAGGGCACTTAAAGTTTTCTGTCAAAGGAGAAAACACTTATCCACAGAATATAACAGTTGGAAATTAATGGAATATCTACCACGAACACCAGAGGTGAAAAAAACCCAGCTGTCACTTACCTTTATTGCATCTTCTCTTTGTTGCAGCCTGTGTCTTTCAACGCTACCACAATTTTATTTTATTATGTGGCAATATATCCATTATGGCTATGATTCCAGTCTTTCCACTGCTAGCTTTGTTTTATTGACTTATATCTTTATGCTTTCATTTTTTTTATTCTCTCTCAATCTCAATATGAATACGAGAGAATTTTCATTAGACATTTCCATGGTGCAACGAAGCAATACAGAAACACATGTATCCTTGTCATAAAAGATAATAAATCCATTTCGATAATTATTTAATCGAGAAGTGGTTTAAGAATAGCCTGGGAAGACGTCATTCTGCCCCAGTTCTCAGGCTTTATATAATTTTGGCATAAACCAGCGTGTCTAGTTAGGGATACTTATGAATACGATCTTGAGGACAATTTCTTACGACCCTCACCAGAATGATACGATATTAGGCTTTATATAATTTTGGCCTGAACCAGCGTGTCTATTTAGGGATACTTATGAATATGATCTTGAGGGTAATTCTTTACGACCCTCACCAGAATGATACGATATTAGGCTTTATATAACTTTGGCATAAACCAGCGTGTCTAGTGAGGGATACTTGTGTTTGAATATGATCCTTACGACCCTCACCAAAATTATACGATATTAGGCCTAGGATAATTTTGGCATAAACCAGCATGTCTAGTAAGGGATACTTATGTTTGAATGTGATCTTGAGGAGAATTTCTTACGACGCTTTTTAAAATGATACAATACTAAGGAATTGTTGGTCCTTGGGATATTTTTTGGGTACGTTTTGGAAGGCGAAATATACAGGTTAGTTTTATTCTCAAGCAACAAGATTGTCTACTAAGGATAAGTGATAAGAGCGTAGATATAGCCTTTGGGTTCCCTTGGATTTCACACGTTATACATTTTTATATATGAGACATTTATTGATAGATTTTTAACGCTTTAAATATTTTAACATTTTAATCCAACGATGTATTCGCCATTACAGACCTTAGATGTTGACGCGGTATTTTAAATAACACGTTATATTAAAACAATTAGAACGATCCGCAAGAATCAGGCTTGTTGCGATTTGCAATGTGAATCATACTAAGCGTAAACTTTGCAATGGAGAATAAATCCAAACACGTTTACATTATATATCAGAGTGTCATGTGACACAAACTTCAAGTAACCTACCATGAGGCTATTTAATTAATATAATCTAAATGAGGTAAAAAATACGTTCATGCTTTGTCCTAGATTTGAAATGTAATATCATATGATCTCATATTGCAATGCATTATTGCCTTCCAGCTCCCGAGCGGCAGAAGAGCAGATGGTGGACTATGCAATTATTTTTCTTCTTAATTGATATTCAGAAGTATAAAAAACTTGTAATATAAAACTATCACGCTATTATGACCATATATAATATGCATCAAAGCTTATCCACGCCTATGTAGTTTGGGTGATAACTAAAGGAATAACATATAGGAATACACACACACACACACACACACACACACACACACACACACACACACACACACATATATATATATATATATATATATATATATATATATATATGTATATATATATATGTATATATATATATATATATATAAAATGTGTATGAAGTAAATAGTAGATACCAATATTGCAGTAAAACAACTATAGTCAGTGATATCACCTTAATTTCTTTACTTTCTGAAGTTTTTGGAATTTTCTTTAGTTGAGATTGATATGGTATTGCACAAAATACCTAGATTTTGCAAATATATATCCTAGAACCTCAATAAAGCATAAAGATAACATTTGGAATGGAAACAATGTATGTATTGATTGGGAAAGTGATAGTTATAGGTAGATACAATCACATGTTGCAAAATGAAACTTAGATCGGTATATTCTGTTCTCATCTCAATATGTGATTACCTTTTGTCCTTTATTCTTCAGTTCGGAATGAAAGACTTATTGATATGAATCTCCAAATATTGCTAACTATTGCATTTATTTCTTACCATATGTGAAGCCCCCACATCAAGCTAAAGTTAAGTCATTGCGCCAAGAAAAAATGTTCATCTGTGTGTCTCTATGAACAGATCTATCCTTAATAGCTAATACTCATCAATTAAACTGATAATTATATCGAAACAAATTAGAAATATATCTGAAACAATATATCAAGACTTAGTAAGCTTTGGAAAACATATTTATGGTTGTAAATATGTTAAATATGTAGCTCTCTCCCTTATATAACATTATATTTTCCATATGCGAGATCACCATTGTACATTGTATCATATATAATTACTTTAAATATTGTAGTGAAAATCAGGACAGATATGTAGATGTCAGATATCTTGAACAGCTTTTATATTACACATAGATCTAGTTACGGGAATACAGGCAGGGCAGTTAACTAATTTGTTAAAACACTTATTTTGTTTTCCAAATTTTACCTTAGTAGATTTATATATACGTAAAATAATGCGCATAAATGTATAAAAAAAAAAAAAAAAAAATCTTATTCAATTTGAATTTATCCTTTTTCCTTAATCAATTTCTCTTAATTTACGGCGGTCTGCATTGTTACTGGCGAGGAAAACGTTCTAGGAAATATAATGCCAAGCTTAAATTACTTTGTATCCCAAGAAAATATTCGCAGGGCAGGTTGACATGAAACCACCGTACGTCACTATATAGAGCATGTTCAGTGCTATCTGTTAACTGTGTATTCCCGATATAACTTGGAATTTTGTACTTTTTTATGTTGTCCACACTGTGAGAAGCACCGGCAGCTTGAATGATAATAATGACAATAACGCATTCCTCTCTGCTCAGGCATAAGAACAAGATTTTTTTGTTTTTTACTTCAGTATTTCAAATGTGAAAGGCTTTCGTAAACCTAGATATAAGAATTCTAGACGCTGAGTAATGTATATTAATATATAATTTTGCTAATATAATTATCAATACCTTGTCGTATGTGAATTTACTTACTGGTCTTTTTTGATGAACCTAATTGCATAATTTTTTTTTGCCGGAAATGTCAACACAGGCACCCGCTGAATATGCTGGAGAACATAGCTTGTCAAGAATATATATGCCTTCTTAGGACTCAATATGCTGATAGACGTAATTTATCTAACTGTATTTTAAACTAGCTGGAATGACTCGGTTTAATAAGAAATCAAGCAATTTAATAGAAAGGACCATTTATGTAGGTAAATTTTAAGCATTATATTGTATTTTCAAAAGTACATGAATACCCAGATGATAAAGAATGGACCTGAGAATACTGCCTAGTGTTTATAAAGGAAATAATTTAGGAAATTTGAATTTTTGTAGTTATACAGTCTTCAAGAATCTCAGGTTTACATTTTCTTCATTCCAGTGTTGACGAGCGGGAATTGCATTTACTTTTGTTGTTGTTGTTGTTGTTGTTGTTGTTGTTGTTGTTGTTGTTGTAGTTGTTATTGTTGTTGTTGTTGTTGTGTATGTTTAGTCTTTGTTGATTTCGCACTGCATCTATGAATACGTTAGTACAAAGATACTGACTTCAAGGTACAGTAGATAGTATATGCGCAATACATTAGTAGGGTGAAGCCATGGTCCATTTAGCAGAGCTCTTAAGTAGACCAATGGAATACATCAACAAAGCATTAGAAATGGCTATGCTAAATATAATTACCATAGATTTAGTGAAAGGAAATGTGCTAATGCCATCAAGGATAGACTCACGTAATGTGCGCATTGGTCCGTGGATATTACTACAACATTCAGTGAAAATCGTGTTGTTCCGTAGACTGTGCAATTATAAATGCTGCAAAAAAAGAAATTCGGTGTTCATTTCCAGAATGAAACACTCAAAGCCAAGTTTAGGCTACTTACACCTTTGTACATTTTCTGGTGTTCTGCACACTGTTGAATTTATGCTTATATGTTAAGTAACGAATAAAAACACTTTAATAAAAAAATAATTTATTTCTAATTATACTTTTAACGAGTTTCATTTGCTCTGTTTTCTAACGCCTGGAACAGAATGAGGAGTAGGAATTCGGAATTTTCTTTAAACAAAAAGGTAGTGACAGAGTATCAGTTGAAACGAATTACCACGTAACCCATCCCTTTTATGTCCACTCTATGACTCGTTACTTTTTTAGCATTCAGTGTTAGTCTATTTGATGGTTTTCGAGTGGATAAAAAAGTTTCGAATGAATAATTGTTCGTGTTGTATAAAGTGTATAGAGTTTTTTTTTTTTTTTTTTTTTTTGATATTCGGTAATGAAATCGAAGAAAAAAAATCTTATTCAGATCCTCCAAAGGCAATAACTTCTTAACTCTATCGTTGCATAGGCCTATGTGATCTGATTTTTTTTAAGAATATGAAACGACCCATTTGCCTCTTTTATTTGAATGTTGCAAGTACTTTCAGGTATATTTCCGTAACTGGCCAATTCGTTGTTGTTGTTCGTTGTAAAGTTGTTTTAGACGAATGGTTCTTAAATTCCTTCTTTTCGGTTGCGATCCTAAATCTAGATTGACCAGGGCGGCCCATAAACCTTCATAAATTCTTTTGTTTAAAATTCCGATTCTGAAATACATTTGATTTTCTGTCTCTGTGATTTGCTTAGCTTTAGATGTTAGTGACTTAAGTGTTCTACAGACAGGATTAATACTTTGATAACAATCTAAACAGGTATATTGGGGAAACACGGACACATATCCTTAACGACTCACTGAAATGGCTTGGTAACCCAGGGGTTTAGGATCACTGGCTTAGACCAAATCATCTTCCCTGTGCTTACTCTCTCTCTCTCTCTCTCTCTCTCTCTCTCTCTCTCTCTCTCTCTCTCTCTCTCTCTCTCTCTCTCTCTCTCTTTCAGGGTAGACGGAGAGTCCTAAAAGATACTTTACACCACCTTTCCACTCTCCAGAAATTATGTATACTTTGTCCTAGTTCTGAGTATTTGGTATTTTGTTACATATCACCTCTCTTTCGCGCATACAACTACTGCGGGAAATATTAATTTAAGGATACAGTATATACATATAGTTCGTGAATGTATATACAATCGCGGCACGATTATGATCATTTTGCTAATTTTGTGATCGGTTTTAAGATTATGCATAAAATAGGCATTTAAAGTTTAAAAAAAAAAAAAAAATCTGACCGGCATGGGATTTTTAAAAAATATTTTCACCGTCACATATCTTCCTAGACTTAATTTGAATAGAACTTTTTATTGATTACCAAATCACGGTTTATATCAAGGCAGGAAAAGTATGCAAGATTGAGTCTCCAATAACCCAGCCTGCTTTTACATAAACCACTTGTACATGCATGGT
>NC_061821.1:3971213-3979213 GCF_019202785.1 Penaeus chinensis | reverse complement strand
GCCCGTCTCGCCAAAGTACTGTTTGTCACAGGAGGTACAAGGAATAGCATAGGTGCCCACCTTCGAGGAGAGGGTGGGTGGCTGGTGTGGACCAGGTTTCGGCGGAGAGTGTTCACCTGGCGAAAGATCAGCCTGCAGTTGAGAGTGTGAAGAGGGCGGCGGAGAGAGTAAATCTCCTCAGTGTAGGGCAGGCTAGGACGGGCAGCCGAGGAGTCTCTGTAGGGGGGGAGTCGTGGTAGAAGGTACGCCGTGCCCTGGATAACGCGGCGTCGAGAACATGACGAGGATAGCCCAGTTTGGAGAAAGAACGACGCAGGAAGTCGATCTCTCCATCCAGGTATTGGGGGTCAACAGATACGGAGGGCGCGGAAGGAACAGCGAAAGTGGCAACACCTCTCTTTACATGGAGGGGATGGTAAGAGAAGAAGTGTATGTACATACCACTATGCATGGGCTTCCTGTATATGGAGAAAGAAAAATGGTCAGCAGAGCGATGTACCAAGGTGTCCAAGAAGGGGAGCTTGCTGTCAGCCTCCCATTCCACCTTGAAACGGATGGAAGGGGAGAGGGAGTTCAGCTGGGTCAGGAAGTCCGAGAACTGGGCAGGGTCATGAGGCCAGAGAGCGAAGACGTCGTCGACATACCTCAGCCATACCGTCGGACGAAGGGAGAGGGAAGGGAGAAGTTCGGACTCGAAGAATTCCATAAACAGGTTAGCCAAGACCGGAGAGAGGGGAGAGCCCATGGCCACGCCGAAGGTCTGGGAGTAGAAGCTACCCTCAAAGGAGAAGGAATTCGACTCCACACACAGACGAATCAGCTGGAGGAAGACGTCGGTGGGCAGAGGGAGACGAGGATCCTCAGAGGGGAGCTTCCTCTCAAGGAAAGCAAGGACGTCATCCAGCGGGACCTTGGTGAACAAGGAGTCTACATCCAAGCTCATCATGGTCGCCGGCGGGACTCCACGGACACGGGAGATGAAGTCCTGAGAGTGGCGGAGGTGAGCAGGAGAGAAGGTATCAACACGGTAGTGTGTTTTCTCCTTTTCATAATGGACCCCACGGTTAAAAGAAATCTCCTGTCGTTCCTGTTTGCCTCCTTCCCTGACCTGGTTCCTGCCTTTCGTGCTTACGAGGATTCTGTCATCGCCACGGCCCGACAGAAGAATCAACTTCATTTCCTCCGCGACTGCCTCGAGGAGCAGGTGCTTCCTTCCTCTATTTATAATGTTCTGAAACATTCACAGGAAGGATCTCCCTTTCCGGCCTTTGCTCGTTCCCTCCTCGTGGAACGTATCCACGCTGGTAGGAGGGATGTCGAACATGCCTTCTACCGTTCACGGGTACGTTCGGACATCCTGAAGGAGCGGCTCCCCAGCCAAGTTTTCCAGCTCTTTGCCGATATTGCCCACGATTCTTCCCGGTCCCTCTCCACCAACCATGGCCGCTCTCTCTCCCGCAAACTCTCCAGTCTCACCGCCCGCAGTCCCTGGTCCCGCTTCTCCCTCACCGACGCTGTCACCAACCTATCTTCCCTGTCCTTGACCGCCCACCAGCAACAACTCCTTGGCTTCGGTCTTTCCTTTGCCCTCCGCCCTCACCCCCTTACCTCCATCGACATTATTTCATCCTTCGACCGCTTTATCTCTTCCCATAGAAACTCCTTGCCTGATGTCTCTCTCCTTCGTGGTGCTTTCATCCCGGCCCTCGAGTCTCTCCTCCATCCTAATTCTTCCATTCCTAGGCGTTACCGCGAGGCCCTTCAAAGCTTGCACAAGGAGGAGGTCACCATTTTGCCCTCTGACAAGGGCAACTCGGTGGTGGTTCCTGGACCGTGCCTCCTACCTGAAGAAGGCCCGTGACCTGTTGGACGACGCCTCCACCTATGCCCCCCTGACCAGTGACCCCCGGGAACGTATTGCTGCTACTTTCCACCGTCGCCTGAGAGCGATAGCAGCTCGTTTCCCGGAGGCGAACCTCTACCAGAGGTTCAGGGTCATCAATCCTCGCCTCCCTCACTTCTATGGGCTTCCTAAAACCCATAAGCCAGCCGTGCCTCTGCGCCCCATCATCTCTTCCCGGGGATCTGTGACGCACCCTCTGGCAGCTTGGCTGGCGAAGTCCCTCACTCCCCTTCTCGGCACCTTCTCTCCTGCTCACCTCCGCCACTCTCAGGACTTCATCTCCCGTGTCCGTGGAGTCCCGCCGGCGACCATGATGAGCTTGGATGTAG
This sequence comes from Penaeus chinensis, assembly GCF_019202785.1. Lineage (NCBI taxonomy): Eukaryota > Metazoa > Arthropoda > Malacostraca > Decapoda > Penaeidae > Penaeus > Penaeus chinensis. Next base: position 3,976,981 of record NC_061821.1, on the reverse strand, counting down.
ACTCCTTGTTCACCAAGGTCCCGCTGGATGACGTCCTTGCTTTCCTTGAGAGGAAGCTCCCCTCTGAGGATCCTCGTCTCCCTCTGCCCACCGACGTCTTCCTCCAGCTGATTCGTCTGTGTGTGGAGTCGAATTCCTTCTCCTTTGAGGGTAGCTTCTACTCCCAGACCTTCGGCGTGGCCATGGGCTCTCCCCTCTCTCCGGTCTTGGCTAACCTGTTTATGGAATTCTTCGAGTCCGAACTTCTCCCTTCCCTCTCCCTTCGTCCGACGGTATGGCTGAGGTATGTCGACGACGTCTTCGCTCTCTGGCCTCATGACCCTGCCCAGTTCTCGGACTTCCTGACCCAGCTGAACTCCCTCTCCCCTTCCATCCGTTTCAAGGTGGAATGGGAGGCTGACAGCAAGCTCCCCTTCTTGGACACCTTGGTACATCGCTCTGCTGACCATTTTTCTTTCTCCATATACAGGAAGCCCATGCATAGTGGTATGTACATACACTTCTTCTCTTACCATCCCCTCCATGTAAAGAGAGGTGTTGCCACTTCGCTGTTCCTCCGCGCCCTCCGTATCTGTGACCCCCAATACCTGGATGGAGAGATCGACTTCCTGCGTCGTTCTTTCTCCAAACTGGGCTATCCTCGTCATGTTCTCGACGCCGCGTTATCCAGGGCACGGCGTACCTTCTACCACGACTCCCCCCCTACAGAGACTCCTCGGCTGCCCGTCCTCAGCCTGCCCTACACTGAGGAGATTTACTCTCTCCGCCGCCCTCTTCACACTCTCAACTGCAGGCTGATCTTTCGCCAGGTGAACACTCTCCGCCGAAACCTGGTCCACACCAGCCCACCCTCTTCCTCGAAGGTGGGCACCTATGCTATTCCTTGTACCTCCTGTGACAAACAGTACTTTGGCGAGACGGGCGCCAGTCTCACTAAGCGCCTGTCTCAACATAAGTACGCTGTTTCCAGGGGGCACAACAACAACGCTCTCTTCTGCCATCAGTGGGATACAGGCCATCTGATGGACTGGTCAGCGGCGCGAATTATCTTTCCTTCCGCTGACGTCCACGCCCGCAGATTGGTGGAATCTTCCCTAATTAAGCTGCTTCCCAATTTCAACCTGAACAGCGGCTTTTCTCCTGCTGACAGTCTCCTCGCTTCCCACATCCTTCGCCTTCTCCCGTATGCTGGCCACCCTTCACACAGTCCGCCCGACCCTCCCGACCTGACCTGCCCGATCTGACCTCCCTTCGTTTCCGTTCGTCTGTCCTCACCTGCCCCGTGTCTCCGCGTTGCCTTTCCTCTCTCTGTCTTATACCCCCTCCTCTTCCTTGCCTCCTCAGACCTGAAGATGGAATCCAGGTGGATTCCGAAACTGTAGTCTCTCTTTTTCAATTAAATCTAGTTTTACAGTGTGGGTTTTTATACCATATACTACATATATACATATATATATAAATATATATATGTGTGTGTGCGTGTGTGTGTGTGTGTGTGTATGAATGCATGTATGCATAAATATGTGTATATATACATATATATATACATATATCCATACGTGTGTGTCTGTGTGTATGTGTATCTTACTCCTCTTACTTACCTTCTCTTACTTTTTTTTTCTGAAATCAGCATAACTCGCGCAATAAAAAGCTAGCAATCTTGTTTATTTGCAGCATGTCATTTCAGAAAATGTACATAATGTGCATGAAAGCACGAGAGAAAATGTCATTTCCATCTTGGGCGAGATTTCAGAATTGTGAAATGCTTTTCCTTTTGTTTTCACGGGAAACGACGAATGCGAAGAGAGAGAGGGAGAGAGGGAGAGAGAGAGAGAGAGAGAGAGAGAGAGAGAGAGAGAGAGAGAGAGAGAGAGAGAGAGAGAGAGAGAGAGAGAGAAAGAGAGAAAGAGAGACAGAGAGAGAGAGAGAGAGAGAGAGAGAGAGAGAGAGAGAGAGAGAGAGAGAGAGAGAGAGAGAGAGAGAGACAGAGAGAGACAGAGAGGGAGACAGACAGACAGACAGACAGAGAGAGAGAGAGAGAAAGAGAGAGAGAGAGAAAGAGAGAGAGAGAGAGAGAGAGAGAGAGAGAGAGAGAGAGAGAGAGAGGGAGACAGACAGACAGACAGACAGAGAGAGAGAGAGAGAGTGAGAGAGTCATACATACATACAGACAGACAGACAAAGAGAGACAGGGGCAGATAGACAGAGACAGACAGACAAAGACAGAGACAAACAGACAGACAGACGAAGACAGAGACAGAGTGAAAAAGGGAAACAGATTAGGGGCTGACTAAGAGACCGCTCATAAACAATACATGGAAAATTTATGGACTGTGAACTTGCGAAATGAAAAAGTATATTGTGGTGTACGAAGCATTTTGATAATGTCTTAGCTAAAGGTGTTTATATTTCTGTAATTGCTTGGTTGTGATAAGTTTTAATTGAATGACAGAAGTTGGAATTGCCTGAAATCCGTCTGAGAAAATGTCCATTTTTTTTCACTTATATACATGAATGTAATTACCTCCTTATAAACATTCGATTCAGTTATGCTATGTCTCACCCTTATGGAGAAAGAGAGAGAGAAAGAGAGAGAGAGAGAGAGGGGGGGGAGAGGGGGAGGGAGGTAGGGGGAGAGGCAGGGAGAGAGAGAAAGAAAAGAGAAGAGCAAATATTAAAAAAAGAGAGAAAGAAACAGACAGTAAAAAGGGTAGCCAGAGAGAAAGAGAGAGAAAGAAACAGGTGGTATACAAAAGCTTATATTTTTTTACAGTATTGTTTACATCCCAATAGCGTTAAAATACACTTTATATACAGACAGTGTTACAAACAACAGTTATATAAGCAGAAAGTTATAAACTTAACAGATAAATCAGAAGGGACTATATATAGTACCTTCCATATACAGGATATAAAATGCAGTTCCCTTTCTATACGAAAATTACACCCAAAGGTTAATATACAAACTCCTATAAACTGCACATTGTAGTATTTCTATATACAGAAAGACCACTGGTAGCCATTTATATTCTATAGATGTTAACGGTTTTTCTAAATTGAAACATATACACGAGATATTCATATTGGTTTAACTTCAAATTTGTACTTATCTCTCTTCTTAAGACAGTCTTTATTATATTTGCTGTATTCGCTGTGTGTGTGTGTATGTGTGCATATATACATATATATATAAATATATATATATATATATATATATATATATATATATATATATATATATATATATATATATATACAGTACTGAAATAATTATTGAGACCTCCGGCGGTTTCAATCATTTTGGGCAGCATTTACTAATTTCATTAGCGTACATTATTAAAGTTTTAATCACTGCAGCAAGACCTATTGCCATGTCTCGAATGTACCGACGGGCCTTTTCCCTGACATCTGGGTTTTCAATTTCGTTCAATTAGCTCAACTTTGTTAGTGCATTCAACTTGGCTCATCTCATCTTTCATGTCTTTCCATAAGGATTCTATAAGATATGAATCTGGACTGTTTCCATGTTAATCGAGCACTCTAATTCCATAATTATCCAGATGGGTTTTAGAGTCTTTTAGCTATGTGGCAGGGAGCTCTATCATAAAATTGTAGTCATTATCTGGTAACCACTCACGAAGTTGAGGCTGAAAATGCATGTCAATGATGACACAATATCCAACTTGATTTAGAAAATCTTTTGCAATCTTTAAAATCTTCCAGAGATCACAAACCATACCATCACCTTGGAAGGGAATTTTACTTGTGCTCGCTGGCAGTCGGGGTGGTCCTTTTCCATGCCGTTTTTTCTAACAAATATTCGTCTGTCCATCAGTATTTCTACCGTAGACTCATCAGAGAAACCAAGCTGCAGATAGAAATAGCAATAAAAGTTACGAGATGACTGGAACACTCAAATAACTCAAGATCACTTAAGAACACTCAAGATCTCCTGCACGAACATGATTTTTTTTCTAAATCTCTTTTGAACTAAACTTGAACGTCATATTAGATGTAATATCCTGTAAATATTTTTTCCATGTTTACATATGTATTTCACTAAATTATGTTTGGATCACATGGGAATGTAGTGAAAAGGAAGATTTAAGTGAGATTTACCTTTTCCCAATCCTCTGGTGCCAATCCTTGTGAGTCTTTGGCCATGCCAGTTGGTTCTTCATGGTTAAGGTTAGCCTAGGCACCATAGTTGGCCTGTGTGCACGGGATCCCATCTCATTTAACTTTTTCTGACCACAGAGGACTTACAGCCGACGCCATAGTTTATAAGCCAGTTACTTGAATGACTCTGAGCGAACTTGTTTAGCCATTTTTACAAGCATTCTGTCCTGTCTGTATATATATAGTCTGTATCATTCCATTCCGTTCTTCCACACTTTCCTCTTCAGTTGGATTCATAGTTTTCCAAATCACCAATCTCCCTTTTCACTTTTGCAAATCGAAGATTTGGATACACTCATTTTCTTTGCTATTTACCATGGGCTTAGAGACGTCTGTTGGATATAAACGTCAATAGCAGAACAAATCCGCCCTACTCAGTTCCTTTCCTCCACCCTTGGCGCTTCGGTAGGCAGTCTTGATTCGATTTGCACAGTAAGAGGGCTAGTGGTGGCAGTGAATGTATTTGCACGTGTTATAAGAAGTAAAAGCTGAAACCGGGTCAGGGAGCAGAGTTAAGGATCAGCTGTGACACCTCCTTGTGGGGAATGAGGAAACGCTAGCAAAACCTCCAAATTAGTCAAATTGAGTCAAATGATAAAAACTACAGAGAATAATCTATCCAAAGCATTAAACTGACATGATGCTTTCCATTGTATTTACTGTAAAGAACCTTAAGAGAGACGAAACATACAATGTTCGAAGCTGGTCTCAGTAATCATATCAATACTGTACATACATACACAAACATACACATATGTATATGTTCTTCTTTTATATATATATATATATATATATATATATATATATATATATATATATATATATATATATATATATATATATGTATATATATATATGTATATATATATATATACACTTAAATATATATATATGTGTGTGTCTGTGTGTATGTGTATTTATATTTATATACATATATACATTTATATTCATATATATTAATTTATATATATATATATATATACATATATATATTTATACAAATAAATATATACTTACATATATATATATATATATATATATATATATATATATATATATATATATATATATATATATAAATATATATATATACACTTAAATATATATATATATATATATATATATATATATATATATATATATATATATATATATGTGTGTGTGTGTGTCTGTGTGTGTGTATTTATATTTATATACATATATACATTTATATTCATATACATTCATTTATATATATATATATATATATATATATATATATATATATATATATTATATATATATATATACATATATATATTTATGCAAATAAATATATACTTACATATATATATATATATATATATATATATATATATATATATATAATGTCAACATATATATATATAAATATATATAATGTCAACATATATATATGAATATATATATATATATAAATATATATATGTGTGTTCGTGTGTATGTGTGTGTGTGTGTGTGTGTGTGTGTGTGTGTGTGTGTGTGTGTGTGTGTGTGTGCGCGCGCGTGTGTGTGTGTGCGTGTGTGTGTGTGTGTGTGTGTGTTTAAATATATATTTATATGTATATATA
>NC_061821.1:3953713-3956213 GCF_019202785.1 Penaeus chinensis | reverse complement strand
GAGGGAGGGAGAGAGAGAGAGAGAGAAAGGAAGAAGAGGGAAAGATGGCTGAAGAAAAAAAGCTGAGGGAGGCAAAGTGAGAAAAAAAAACACCGCCACATATATGCTTTCTGATAACGGAATTTTTTTTTTTTTTTAAATAATAATAATAATAATAATAATAATTTCAACAACATGCATTTCCCAGACTAAATTATCTATCACCTTAACAACGGTATTGCAAGATCTTCTAATTTCCCTGTTCATGATGCTTGCAACGGGGAGAAAAGAGGCGATCCTCACCTGCAGGAAGTAAACATTGCATCACTTTGCTCTGCTTTGGGTAAATGTTGACCTGGGAAACAACTCAGCTGGTATTGGTTCGCGTAATCTGGATGATTGATTAATCCTCTTGCAACATAACCCGTCAACGCCATGTTTTTACGTAGAATATTCCATGTTGCCAACAGAATCAACTGGAATCCAGTATAATGTCACTCACTGCAGGGGGAAAAAATGGTCTTTTTAGCAAAGTATTCAACTTGCTTTAGTCAGTTAACACTAACCTACCCCAGTGTTTCATAGATGATAGAGTGGAGGTTGCAAAATGTGTGAAATGTAACTAGACGTGTTATCGAATGTTGTTGTTTTTGTCTGCTCTTAATCGGGGAATGGAAGAGAGAGAGAGAGAAAGAGAAAGAGAGAGAGAGAGAGAGAGAGAGAGAGAGAGAGAGAGAGAGAGAGAGAGAGAGAGAGAGAGAGAGAGAGAGAGAGTGAGAGGGAGAGAGAGAGACAGAAAGGACGACAGACAGACAGACAGATAGAGAGAAACATACAGACAGACAGAGAAAGACAGAGGGAGAGGGAGACAGAGTGAGACTTGCAGAGAGAGAGAGAAAAAAAAAAAACATTTTGTTTCTTGTATTTGCTTTAGTCAGGAAGAGAGTGTACATAAAGACATGAAAGAGGTGGATAGGATGGATGGATAGATGTATAGTTATATATATATAAATAAATAAATAGATATATAGATATTAGGTAGATATATCGAATAAACAGATAAGCGGATAGACCGAATTACTGATTTGATTTATTTGATATTTTAAACACGAATAAATCAGTCAGAGTAACAGAGAGAAAGAGAAGTGAGACAGAGACGCATAGATAAAAAGAAACAGAAAGATAGATAAAGAGAGAAAAGAAAGGAATAGTGATAAAACGACGTAACTATAAACTGGAAAAACGAAAGACAGTTTTAATTCTAAATAAGTTACCGCTGGCTAAACTTCATTACACTTTGACGTTCATTGTCAAGTATTTTTGTCGACACCAGCAACAAAGTGTTTGTTCGTTGGGATACATATTAGCGGAAAGTGCCATTTGAAATTAGCTTAGGGCATACAACAAGTGAGGTTTATTTTCGAAATGAAAAAAGTAAAAAGAAAAAAAAGTTGCGTAGATAAACTTTTGGTTCAGTATCTATCTGTTTATTTTTATTATATCTTTTTCTGATTATTTAGTTATCTGTTTGTATATTTATATATTTTTTTTTATGCTAAGTGGCATTATGTTTCGCATGACAATTGGTTAATTTACTTAATCACTAGCGCAACTTTTTTTTTCAGCAAAAGTCAATATATCTCGTCTTCTTTTTAAACACACGTGGCAATTTGCCCAAAAGTTAATATGCTGTTGTTGTTAAAACAAGGACACTGTGGGAATGAAAATGTTGTTTATTTATCTTTTTAACTACTTTTTCCTCTTTTCGTTAATTTCTACATAAACCTATTCAAGGAATCCCATTCCATAAGACACTGATTTTGGCTGAATGAATTTAATGGAATAAACATTGATGACCACAAACACGCATTGTTCAAATAGAGGTTTACATGTATATAGAATTCTGAATGATCTTGTATGGATTTAATAAGTAGAATCTTATCGATTGTTGTTTAGGATTTTATTGAAATCTTGATCTTTATGTATGTGCTCTAAAATGCAAACTCACGTGAATGGATAGATGACGCTTTGTGTAGGAATACGCAATATATCTGTGTGTGTGTCCTTTCTCCTAGCCCTAATACCTAACCCTCTTCACGTATTCATACAAATATACCACATACCAACGAAGCCCAAGATTCGTAGCTCCTATCCTGTGAACCTGACGCTCTCTTGCGTAATGAAAATGGCAGGGAGGGGCGTGGAGTGAAAGACGAGTGGGTAACGGTACATTACGTAGTTCTTGGGTGTTGTGTGTTTTTCTGTGTTGGGTTGATCATGGTTGGTTGTGTATGGCTGTATGTGATGGTATCGTTTTAATATTTTCTTGTCTTTTCTTTTCTATTTCTTGTTTTCTCTCTTTCTGTCTCTCTTTCTGTCTCTCTTTCTCTCTCTCTCTCTCTCTCTCTCTCTCTCTCTCTCTCTCTCTCTCTCTCTCTCTCTCTCTCTCTCTCTCTCTCTCTCTCTCTCTATGTTTCTCCTTGTCTGTCTTCTCTCTCTCTCTCTCTCTCTCTCTCTCTCT
>NC_061821.1:3928713-3931213 GCF_019202785.1 Penaeus chinensis | reverse complement strand
TGTAATTCAATTCAACAATTCATGTACAGAAATACCTAGTTATAAAGAGTGTTAATCATAGCATAATGTATATCATCTACTACCATATAATATCTTATAATATTATGATATATTTTAAGATGATATTGTAAAAAGTAATTCAACAGATAAGGACAGATAACGTAAGCTTTTGGTAATAACAACAATGTGCAGATTTACTTTACAAAAATAAATATTATTTTAAAAACATATTTACCTAGCTGTCTCATAGAAAAAAAAAATTAAAATCATGACAGTTGTACATCTGAAAATACCAAAAAGTAAAATATCAAAATATTTAATTCATTCATTTACTCATAAGCTTTTGATATTTTTTCTTTGATCAAATTTATTTCTGCTTTCCGTAGTTCCGGTCAGTATAGTGGCCGGTAATTATCTTTGGTTAATTAGTAAATAGGATAATGAGGATGGTGAAGGTGATGATGGTGATTTGGTGGTGAGGGAGGAGTTGGAACGTTGATGATGATGATGATGATATTGATGATGATGTCTGTGTGTGTTTGTTTGTAGATATATGTGCGAGTGTGTGTGTGTGTGTGTGTGTGTGTGTGTGTGTGTGTGTGTGTGTGTGTGTTGTGTGTATGTGTGTGTGTGTGTGTGTGTGTGTGTGTGTGTGTGTAGATATATGCACGAGTGTGTGTGTGTGTGTGTTGTGTGTATGTGTGTGTGTGTGTGTGAGTTAGTTTATGCGCATGTCCGTTTATAAGCGTGTCTGTCTTGTGTCCTCGTGTATATGTACACGTACCTACGCATCTATACACACACACAAATACACACACACACACACACACACACACACACACACACACACACACACACACACACACACACACATATATATATATATATATATATATATATATATATATATATATATATATATATTCGAACTACATCAAGCACAGGTGTGTATATATATCACATTGTTTACCATATTCATACACTTACATCCCACAAAACCTCTGTCTTTTTATTGACTTATTGACTCTGAAATGCACATTAATATAATTCCGCCCGACAGAGTTCCTTTTATATTGGCCAGATATGACTCCTGATCACATTACGCAGGAAATGGAGGGGGCACTATTGTGTTTGTCTGGCAAATGTGATTCTTCCGCTCTGTAATGTTCGTGCGGTTTGTCTTCCTCTTTCTGGATGGAGGGAGGAGGGAGACAGGAAGGGATAGAGGGAGGGAGGGATAAGTGGATGGTTGGCTGTCCGTCTCTCTCTCTCTCTTTCTCTCGCTCTCTCTCTCTCTCTCTCTCTCTCTCTCTCTCTCTCTCTCTCTCTCTCTCTCTCTCTCTCTCTTTCTGGAGGGAGACAGGGAGGGATAGAGGGAGGGAGGGATAAGTGGATGGTTGGCTGTCTGTCTGTCGTTCCGTCTCTCTTTTTCTCTATCTGACTGTCTGTCTGTCTGTCTGTCTGTCTGTCTGTCTGTCTGTCTGTCTTTCTGTCTGTTTGTCTGTCTGTCTGTCCGCCTCCCCCCCCCCCCACTCTCTCTCTCTCTCTCTCTCTCTCTCTCTCTCTCTCTCTCTCTCCTCTCTCTCTCTCTCTCTCTCTCTCTCTCTCTCTCTCTCTCTCTCTCTCTCTCTCTCTCTCTCTCTCTCTCTCTCCCTTTCTCTCTGTCTCTCTCTCTTTCTCTCTTTCTCTCTGTCTCTGTCTTTCTCTCTCTCTTTCTCTCTCTCTCTCTAATTCTCTCTCTCTCTATATCTATCTATCTATTTATCTATCTATCTATCTATTTATCTATCTATCTCTCTATCTATCTCTCTATCTATCTCTATCCATCTCTATCCATCTCTCTCTCTCTCTCTCTCTCTCTCTCTCTCTCTCTCTCTCTCTCTCTCTCTCTCCCTCTCTCTCTCTCTCTCTCACTTTCTTCTTTTCTCTCTAACCTTTTCCAGACTAACGAGTCGAACATATTCATAGCGTATCAATGTTCCATTTTCATCAATTACTGTTAATATGCAAAGTATTTCAGATAAATGCCAATGCAATATTTAATGCAAATATATGCAGACTATACAATCATACAGCGGTACACAACGTATTACGATTATGATCTATTATATACCGATAATCGTATGATCATTGTTTATAGTTATTTTAAATCGATGTGTATATCAGTAATTATATGAGTATGCCTTTGGAATAATAAATAAATAAATAAATACAAACATAACAAAACAAAAAGAAAGAACACAAAATGGCATGACAAAACATAACAAACAAAAAAAGCATTTACAAAACATTAACAAAACAGGAAAAACAACAAAAATATTAACAACAAAATAAAAACGTTAACAAAACAGAAAAAAAAATAAAAAAATAACAAAACAGAAAAAAAATTAAAAAATAACAAAACAGAAAAAAATAAAAACATAAACAAAACAAAAAAACAATAAATAAACAAAACAGAAAAAAACATTAACAAAACATCATAAACAACAAATAAAAAAAA
>NC_061821.1:3926129-3928613 GCF_019202785.1 Penaeus chinensis | reverse complement strand
TATTCCCTTTATCTTCTTTCTGGCCCATTTCTCTCACTTTTTTCGCGCCAAAAAGTACCTGAATAGCCGAAGACTTTTCCGAAACCCTTCAAAGATCGCTCAGTTCCCATCTCATATTTCTCCGAATCCAGATAAACTATATGAAGTTTTCTTGTTTGAATTCTGTAATTTCTCTTGGTGTTCGAAGCCCTGCATACAAACGGCCTCACTTTCGCTTTTGGGTACACTGGCTGTACCGGCATTAATCGAGAACATTCTTCGAACACGTTGTCCAAAGCCTTAAACCCATCTATTCGGACAAGTTTTTTTTCCCTCTCTTTCCTATTTTTCTCTTTTTTTCCCCTTTCGGCCAGGGATTCGGACACTGGGCACGTGCCCTATAAGCTAGTAAACTTCCCTTGCAACAATTGCAACTAGTGAGCGAAGCTGAAGAAATTGCCACAGAAGGAGAATTTCTTGCAACAAGGGTGGGGGGGTAAGGAGGACAAGACTAAGGGGGAGGGGCATGGGGTGGGGGGGTCTGGGGGGCAGTGCGAGGGGGAGAGGGGCATGGGGGGGGTAAGGAGGACAAGACTAAGGGGGAGGGGCATGGGGTGGGGGGGTCTGGGGGCAGTGCGAGGGGGAGAGGGGCATGGGGGGGGTAAGGAGGACAAGACGAAGGGGGAGGGGCATGGGGTGGGGGGGGTCTGGGGGCAGTGCGAGGGGGAGAGGGGCATGGGGGGTATATAGGGGAGTGGAAGACGGGGAGAGGTGCATGGGAGAGGGAGGAGGCGGGGGGGGGTAATACGAAGGTCAAACCTCGGATGATATTGCCAAAGTTGCGAGAAATCTGTTGCAAGTTTCAACATTAGTGATGCTGGCGGAAAGCGGGTCTCAATTAAGCGTAATGAAGAACGCAAGTGTTCTTCTCTTGAAGTTCTGCGGAATGGTTTGTGTTTTTATTTTTAATAATCATAATTATTATTTATTTGTATATGCGTGTGCGAATGTGTGTGTGTGTGTGTGTGTGTGTGTGTGTGTGTGTGTGTGTGTGTGTGTGTGTGTGTGTGTGTGTGTGTGTGTCTGCGAGTGGCTGTCTGTATATGCGTGTGTGGGTATGTGTGTGTGTGTCTATATATGTGCGTGTGTATGTGTGTATATGTGTGTGTTTCTGTCTGCATACGTGTGTCCTTGTGCGTGTGTGTGTGTTTGTGTTTCTTTCTGTATACGTGTGCATGTGTGTATTTGTGCTTGTGTCTGCATACGTGTGTGTCCTTGTGTGTGTGTGTGTGTGTGTGTGTGTGTGTGTGTGTCCTTGTGCGTATGTGTGTGTGTTTGTGTCTGTGTCTGTATGCGTGTGCCCTTGTGCGTGTGTGCGTATGTTGTGTTTGTATCTGTATCTGTATAGATATGTGTATTTGCATTTGCATATTGATCTAAACACATGCGAATGTTCGTCCGTACATCCGAGTCAATAGACGTATTAAAACACCCTAACGAGCACACATAACGACCCTCCCCCCCTCCCCCCCACCCCCCCCCCCTCTCATATATGCCCCACCCACTTCTCTCATAACGCGCCATCTGTTGAGCGTATGATTGCTAGTTCTTAGATTATGGCATATTTCATGAGTATGCCCAGAGACCAATATCATACTTATAGGCCTAAGCAGATGGTATCAGGAAAGATATGAACATGTGGGGCGCGTGTGATCTATATTGACGTGCATACATCTTGTATATTGTACTTTTTTAGGGTGTATGTAAAGGATAAATGTATCTTTCGAATTATGTAGATGAGAAATTAGTATTATTATTTTTTTTTTTAATGGAATAGAATGAGTCTTTGAATTCTTTATTACAATTTTGAACACGATAGACAAAGGGAAGGTCGGCTGAGAACAGAACAGATCAGTTAATGGAAATTCGAAGGAAGGGAAAGGGAGGGGATGAGGGAAGGGAGGGAGGGAAGGGGAAGGGGAGGGAGGGGGGCGGGAGGGATGGGAGAAAACTATAAGGGAGGGGTGGAACTGGAAGGGGAGGGGATGAGGGAAGGGAAGGAGGGAAGGGACGGGGTGGGGAGATGGGAGGAGGGAACAGGGTAAGGATCTGGAAGGGAAGGGAGGGGAGGGAGAGAATGAGAAGGGAGGAAAGGAATGGAATGAAAAGGGGAGAGAAGGAACAAGAAGAGTAGAAACGAAAAGGGGAGAGAAAGACCGGTAAGGAACGAGAAGAACGAGAAGAGACAGGGAACGGAAAGAAATAAAAGAGAAGGGAATAATGAAAGACAAGGAGTGATGGAAACGTTCGAAAATTGTCCCAGAAAACACACACGGACGACCAGCTCATCTCGTCACCTGTGGACACAAAGACAACACCGACGCCTCTGTATTCCGTTACGTCGCCCTTTCTCTGCAACTTTAGAACAAAGACACACGCAGAGGGATCAAAACCGGGCGTTCTTTCTTTGTCCCTAAAAGCACCGATGATTTTAGAGTGTGTGTG
>NC_061821.1:3908629-3911129 GCF_019202785.1 Penaeus chinensis | reverse complement strand
AGAGACAGGCAGAGAAACAAAGAGAGAGAGTGGGATTAAAAGTGAGAGAGAGAGACAGACAGACAGACAGACAGACAAACAGGCAGACAGACAAACAGACAGAGGCAGAGAGGAAGGGAAGGGAGTCAATTACACGAAAAAATAAACCAAGACAAGCACACAGACACACAAACTCTCCTTTACACCCACGCATACAAACGTGCCAACACCTTCCCCTTTAGCATCGCACGAAAGAAATTACCAGATACCAAAATGATACCAAAATAATATCAAAATACCAAAAAAAAATTCATAATAATACCAGAATGATGTCAAAATACTACCAAAACTACTAAAATAATACCAATAAATAATATCAAAATAATACAAATGAATAATACCAAAAATAATGCCAAAAATATACCAAAATAATACCAAAAATAATACTAAAATAATACCAAAAATAATACCAAAATAATACCAAAATTAATTTCAAACATACCATAAGTAATACCAAAATAATACCAAAAAATACAAAAAATAACATTAAAATAAAAAATAATACCAACATAAAACCAAACACAGATTAATACCAAAAATTAATTTTAAAAAATACCTAAATAAGACCAAAATATTCCCAAATCATACCAAAAATACCAAATAATACTAAAAATAATACCAAAATAATACCAAAAGTAATACAAAAAAAATACAAAAATAGTACAAAAAATAATACAAAAATAATACCAAAATAAAAAATAATACCAAAATAATATCAATATAAAACCAAAAATAACACCAAAATAAAAAATAATACCAATATAAAACCAAACACAAAGAGACACCAAAATAACACCAAAAATAATACCAAAAAATACCTAAATAATACCAAAAACATACAAAAATAATACCAAAAATAAAACCAAAATAATACTAAAAATAATACCAAACATAATACCAAAATACAAAATAATACCAACATAACACCAAACACGTCAGACTGAGAGCTTTCCTCGCGCGATACCAGAGAAGTGTCGAGTAAGAAGGGCATATCCGTCAGGTGAGAGTAATACGAGGGAGAAAAACGGCCTGGAATACGTAGGGGGCGTGGTTTCGAGTGGCAGGGGGGGGAGGAGGGGAGAGGGTAGAGTTTCTCTGCATTTCCCCTCATTTTTTTTGTTTTGTTTGTATTTTTCTTGTTGTTGTTGTTTTCCTCTTTGTGTGTGTGTCTCTCTCTCTCTCTCTCTCTCTCTCTTTCTCTCTCACTCTATCCCTCTCTCTCTCTCTCTCTCTCTCTCTCTCTCTCTCTCTCTCTCTCTCTCTCTCTCTCTTTCTCTTTTCTTCTGTGTCTTTTTTTGTTTCTCTCTTCCTTTCTTTCTTGTTTTCTTTCTTTTTTTCTTTCCTCTTTAAGCTTGTCTCCTTCTCGATCGTTCCTCTGTCCTTGTATCCTTTCCCTTATTTTTTTTCACTTCTTTTTCTCTTCCCCTCATTCTCTCTTGTTTCTCTCTCTTATCTTATATCTTTTTCCCCTCACCCTTTCCTACCTTTTTTCGTGTCCCCTTCTCTCTCATTTATTCCTTTTTATTTTCTCTTCTTTCACATTCCGTTCCCCTCTCTCCTCTCACCTCTCATTCCCTTCATTTCTTTCATTTATTTTTCTCTCCTTTATTCCCTTCCTCCTTTCCCCACTCTCTCTCTTCCCCTCTTTCCCTACCCTATTCTGTTATCCTATTTATCTTACTTTTTCCCTCTTTCCCTCTCCCTTTTCCCCTCTCTCCCTTTCCCCCTTTGTATCACCCCTTCTCCCTCTTCCCCTCTTCCCCTTTCTACCCCCCCTTCCTCTCCCTCCTCCGCTGTTCTCCCTCCCCCTCCCCCTCTTCCCCCCTCTCCCTCCCCCTCCCCTCTTCCCCTCTCCCCCTTCCTCTCCCCCTTCCCCCATCCCCTCTTCCCCTCCCCTTTTTCCCCTCTCTCCCTCATTCCTCTCCCTCCCCTCTTCCCTTCCCCCCTCTCTCCCTTTCTACCCCCTCCTTCCTCTCCCTTCTCCCCCATTCTCTCTCCCCCCCTCTCCCTCCCCCCTCCCTCATTCCCTCTTCCCCTCCCCCTCTTCCCCCCTCTCCCTCCCGCTCCCTCTCCCTTCTCCCCCTTTCTACCTCCCCTTCCTCTCCCTCCTCCCCTCTCCCCTCTCACCCCCCCCCCCCCCCCGAGCGAAATTGCCAAAGTTGTGAGAATTCCGGAAAACTTGGAGAGAAATTTGCCCAATCACCAAGATGGCCGCCAGGAAGCGTGAGCCAGCCAGCCAGCGCGGGACGTGGGCGTGGGCGGGCTTGCATGGGATATATGTGGGCGTGAGGTATTGCTTAATGTGGGGTGAACAGTCACATGTACGCGCGTGCACAGAGAGACACGAAAGCACGTCCGTATGTATGCACGGACTCACACGCACGTATGTATGCACGCACGTATGTATGAACGCACGCACACAAACAAACACACACACACACACATACACACACACACACAC
>NC_061821.1:3898629-3903629 GCF_019202785.1 Penaeus chinensis | reverse complement strand
TTTTAGCAAAGAAAATATAAATGCAAATCCAGCGCATTCTATCTTCCATGCAATATTTTTAAACAGAGAGATAGACTGTTTTAGAAAGTGAGAAAGGTAGATTAATCTTACCTAGATAAATTGGTAGAGAGACAAAAGACTAATTTTATTTAGACAGCTTTCTAGATAAGTAGACACAATGCCTTTTCAAACAGATAGATTTTATTTTTGCACAATTGAAATTCTTAAACGGACAGTTTTCATTCCATACATATAAATTTTAGTTGTACACAAATACATCTTATATATTCACAAACAGATTTTGTACGGGTTGTCTTGATAGCATCCCATCGCTGTTATCAATCTGCAGGGATTTGTGGTTGGTCCCTCGCGTTGTTGGTTGACGGAAATGCACGGTCTGGTTGCACTGTTGATTGGAGGTGAATGTTGATGGTAGCGTAGCATGGACGGAGGCTGAGGTGGCCGGCTTGTCCAGAAGTAGAGACCCGGGCAGTGGGTAGAATGCGTTCTGGAATGGCGTTTTGGAAGGGCGTTTTGGAACGGCGTTTTGGAATGGCGAGGGCCCTTTAGGGTGGCCACCGGGAGGCGTCCGGGAGAGCCCCACATCTTGAGTGATGTGGGCGTGGGCTGTTCAGCGCGGCGACGATCCCATAGGCACGCTGCCTTCATTGGTCATCCCTGCTAGTTTCAGAGATTTCAGTCTTGCACAGATACAAAGATTTCACTTTTATACAGATTCCATTTTTACACAGACATATTTGCAGATATATAGACAAACGCAAAGAAAAACAAATAGACAATGCAGAGAGAGAGAGAGAGAGAGAGAGAGAGAGAGAGAGAGAGAGAGAGAGAGAGAGAGAGAGAGAGAGAGAGAGAGAGAGAGAAATAGACAGAAAGAAAGAGAGAAAGAGAGAGAGAGAGAGAGAGAGAGAGAGAGAGAGAGAGAGAGATAGAGAGATAGAGACAGAAAGAGAGAGAGAGAGAGAGAGCGAGAGAGAGAAAGAAAGAAAGAAAGAAAGAGAGAGAGAGAGAGAGAGAGAGAGAGAGAGAGAGAGAGAGAGAGAGAGAGAGAGAGAGAGAGAGAGAGAGAGAGCAGAGACACCAAGGAAAGACATAATTAATTAATGCAACATCTGCAGGTCAACATATTCATGAAATGCAACACCAAATTACGGTTTATGAGATTCATCCTGACACACGCATGTTGCAGACCAGCTGATTGTTGAAATTGAATCCATTTCCAACACTCATATACGACTTATATCCCTGTGTATTTATCATATACAAAATCGTATTTAATAATAGTTGGCTACGAATACATTTAAGACAAATGATATTAGCTAATCAGTCATGCAAAGATATGGAAATGACAAAGCTTTTTTTTTTTTTAATCATATGTTTAGATCTTAAATTCACCGTCCCCCCCCCCCCCTTCCCCCTCCACCTCCCCCCTCCCTTCATCCCCACCTCCCCCCCCCCCCCACACACACCCGCCAAGCACCTTAATAAAATTATCTTTTTAATCGCATTAATTCCATATCATTCTGATCATCCGTCCTCGATATGCAAAATAAGACATTCTTGAAAACAACTAATTAGTTTCCAGTTATTAGAGAAACATTTCTGGAAAATTCTGATAATGTTGAAAGAGAAAATGGATGTTAATGCTATAATTTCATAACTGATATGTGTTAAATTGTTAATATAATGTGAATTGTTTCAATAGCATGATGCTTTTGAGATTAATAAAAGAACACAATCGACTCTTAATAGATTAGCTTTTTTTCCTCCTTCATTTCTCTTCTTCGTCTTCGAATTTTCCTTCTTCTTCTTCGTCTTCTTCTTATTCTCATTCTTCTTCTTCTTGTTTTCTAATGCTCCTTCTTCGCCTTCTTCTTTTTCTTCTAATGCTCATTCTTATTATTATTTTTCTTCTAATACTCCTGCTATTTCCTCTAATTCTTCTTATTATTATTTTTCTTCTAATTCTTCTTCGTCTTCTTCTTTTCTTCTTAATTTTTCTTCTTCTTCTAATTCTAATTATCCTTAACGCTAAGCTGCTAATGTTTATACTTGTCTGCTTTATATGTCAATCATGATATACAGAGAAATGAATGATTTTGTTCATGGACCATTAATTCATTTTCATTCTCCTTCTTACAAAATAATGCTCTGTTGAATCTGCTTTCAAAGAGATAGGATGTCAAGATGTCAAGAAATATATGTCACACTGTGGTTTAATACACATGGTAGATGATTGTGAATTTTTAACCCTATTATTGCCATTAACCAGAAAGGTCTCTTAAAATACACGGCTCACAATATATATATATATTTATGTATATAAACGTATCTGTCTGTTTTTCTATCCATCTTTCCATGTATCTGTTTGTCTATATATCAACCTATCTATCTATCTATTTATCTATATCTCTCAATTTATATCTCTATTTCTATATATGTATATATATACATATATATTCATCTCACACACACACATACACATACACACACACACACACACACACACACACACACACACACACACACACACACACACACACATATATATATATATATATATATATATATATATATATATATATATGTATGTATATATATGTATGTATATATATACATACATACATACATACATACATACATACATACATATATATATACATATATGTATCAACGTGTATATCAACTTTTCATGGAACGTATATGTATTCATGGAATTCCTGAAACCATAACTTTCCACCCTTTTCTGCCTCTACGAAGAAAACGTTATTTCGTGAACATTCCTTGGATATGTGTTTGTGTGTCTGTGTGCGTGCGTTTTATTTTCTGCCTTACTTTTTATTTTGGTTTCTTCATAGGATAAGTTTCTCCGCATTTTGCTAATGACAAAATATAATGACAAAAAAAAATCGCCGAAAAGAAAAAAAATGTGATTTCATAAAAAAAAAAAAAAAAAAAAATATATATATATATATATATATTCATTAATTTATTAATTTATATGTATATTTATTCATTCATTTATATATATATATATATATATATATATATAGATACACATGAATATATATATGTGTGTGTGTGTGTGTGTGTGTGTGTGTGTGTGTGTGTGTGTGTGTGTGTGTGTGTGTGTGTGTGTGTGTTTGTGTGTGCATAAAGAGAGAGAGAGAGAGAGAGATAGAGAGAAGCAGGCAGAAAGACTGACTGATGGACAGACAGACGGAGAAGACAGACACACTGGCAGACATACAGACAGACAGACAGACAGACACAGCCATGCAAACGGACAGACACACAGACAGACGGAGAAGACAGACACACTGGCAGACATACAGACAGACAGACAGACACAGCCATGCAAACGGACAGAAACAAGAAGTGTTATTCCGTTCTTGTCCATTCTGGAATTGGCACTTTTGAAATCAACTTTCCTTTCCCTCTCCTTTCTTTAACTTTCTTTTGTTTCCTTTCTTTTGTTAGCGATTCGATAAAATTCTAAAACCAGCATTTGCTTCCGTATAACTTTAAACCGAGTCTTCTTGATATGCCATTGTTATCCGTTTTGTTCTATAGTTTGATTCGAAAACTTTGACTTGCTATAATTTGAAACAAAAATGGATGTAGCGTGGCTCTGTTATCAAAAAAAAAAAAAAAAAAAAAAAAAAAAAAAAAAAACTACGCGAATTTCGAAGACTGAAAACGGGGGAAAAATGTCTGTTATAAAAATTTCCGAAGCATTTTTCCCCAAAGTGGGCGAGGGAGTCAGGTATGGATTAGTGCAATTGATGCCGTTACATCTGCCCTTTGCAAAGACTTCAATTGCATGCAGGGAATAGGTGTGATTTCATATTCTGCAATGTTTTTTTTGTTTTTTTTTGTTTTTGTTTTTTGAGAACTGGACATTGCAGGTTGTTGTGTTAAATTTACAGGGATGAATACCATTATATTGCAGTGCTATGTGAACACACTGGCAAAAGCATATCAACGTAATATTTCTTCATATGATATATGATTTATATTTTTATTATATACTATGTACAATTACAGTAGTCACAAAATACTGTACCGTGTCAAATATACGTAAAACTGTAATCACGATAAAATAAACTTACTTAACTTAACTTGAAACGTTCTGTGCTTATGAAAGAGATACATTGTTATGAATATTGTTGATTACATTTCGTAACTTATGAATACAGCTTCTAAACAAGATATTTTCAAAATTATTAATACAAACTTGCAACTAGAACTTATTGATATAGTTGAAATTAAGTGGATGGAAAGAATTAATATCTTTTAATGATAAATTCGCTTTCAATGGACTTATGATGCAAATATTAGAATATTACTAAATGTCATATCGAAAGAATATTAGAATAAGCAATAGTTTTCACATAAACCTTTACAAATGCTGCTTAAACAAAAAGATAATATCGGAATATAAATAATTTCTTTTCTTGCCTAAAAAAAATGCAAATGTACAACTATTTACCATTTATTTTCTTTTTCAAACTGTTTACTGAAAGAAGAAGGGCTGCAGATCTCGTCTAGCAATCTTGCTGGCCCGCGTTCGAATCCCTCGCCGCCAGTGGATGGTAACCCCGGCCATTCCTTGCACACAGGGGATAGTTTAGAAGCAAAATGAAACAGACAGTATGTCACACCGAGAATATCTATTGTAACAAATGGAATCAAACTAAACCATTAAAAACCTTTAACCTTTAAACCTTAACCTCTCTCTCTCTCTCTCTCTCTCTCTCTCTCTCTCTGTCTCTCTCTCTCGCTCTCGCTCTCTCTCTCTCTCTCTCTCTCTCTCTCTCTCTCTCTTTCTCTCTCTCTATCTATCTATCTTAGTCTCTCTCTATCTATCTCTATCTATCTATCACTATCTCTCTCTCTCTCTCTCTCTCTCTCTCTCTCTCTCTCTCTCTCTCTCTCTCTCTCTCTCTCTCTCCCTCTCTCTCTCTCTCTCTCTCTCT
>NC_061821.1:3873629-3881129 GCF_019202785.1 Penaeus chinensis | reverse complement strand
TTTCTCACTTTCACTCCGGGCCGATTGACACGTGGAATGGCAGCGAAACAGCTAGCCGTTCCCATTAATTGTCTTCTGTAATTGTTTACAACATAGGGATGACGCCTAGCAACGTTACATGTTCATTGGTGACACGTTCTATCGGCGCTAGAACAGAGCTTGTAACGCGATTTTATATACATTTATTATTTGAGTATAGCGTTAGTATCTTCCCCATATCATAGTGCACAGGAATGCCTGAGTTTGCGTATATGCCTAATAGATCTACGCTCCGACGTAACGATAGTAGGTACACGTATAACCGAAGTTATTCGTACGTTCGGCAACTTTTGAGCCGGTGTGACCCATAATTACGTCCGTTAAATTAAGGTAGGACTAGGGTTTAAGCTAGAATTGTTATTCACTTATTAATCACACCCTTTCACCCTCTTGACGTCGCTGGCATGTTTGGGTAAATCCCAGGCGATCGTGTGTTTCGTGATAGATACCCGTAGGGCATGTCACGAGCGCCCATCACAGATTCGCAAATAGAGTAGGTTATTTATACATTTCCCCAGCTCGTTCGCTTCGTACAGTACGGTAGAACCCCCGTCAATGAAGTCGGCATGCGCAGCTAGACATGGTACCTCGGGATACTTTCTGGCCCCGAGAAGATTCTCTTGCGAATGTTTTTTCACGTCACCGTTCATTAGTGAGTCATTCTGTCACATATCATTAAATGTTGAGTTCAATTTGGTAGTTGAAATAGTTTTGTATTACTTCTACAGCTAGTTTATTGCAATTTTGTTAAAATGAACGTTAATCTAAGTGTTTGGCAATTATGACCGCGATGTGAGGTTGCTCTCACTTTTACGCTCCCTGTCACTCACACACGCACACTCACTCACTCACTCACTCACTCATCTACGCAGAACAAAAGACACTGAAGCCTTTCATTAATAGGGTTTGTTGCTGTCGCATTTGCAGGCGTAAAGATCTATGGCGTATCTCTTTTGCCCGCGATTTTGTCAGTCGTGACGAGTGACTAGGACACGATTCCTTATTTTAACATACATTCTTCTCTGCGTTACGACAATTGGTTCAAGTAATCCTTGCGGATTGCCGTTGTCGTTTCCCTTATTTACTCTCCTATCTATCAGAGACGGTGGTAGTTCAAGCCAGCATCATAATTATCATTATGATGCTGTGGACGGGCGCCGCCTGCCTGGACGCCTGCAGATCCAGTCAAACTCCAGGAGCACGTCAGCGCAGGTATCAGCCGCCCAGAGATGCCGTAGAGGACGCTTCCTGCCCGGACGCCCGTAGATCCTGACGAAGATTACAAGGACGTCTGTACGAGCGCGCAGCCGAAAAGGACCTGGACGAGATCTGCGAGGACGTGCATTGGGCGAGGGCGCCGCCGAGTTTGGCCTGGACGAGGACTTCGAGGAAGTCTGAACGAATCTGAAGTCAAGAAGGACCTGTGCGAGACCTTCGAGGACGTGTGGACGTCGAGGACGGACGGATTTACCAAAGACCAGGATGAAGAGGACGACAAGGACGAGCAGCCACGAAAATGCACCAGGGACAGCAGACATGAGAACGAAGTGACTAGCAAGTCAGGACCAGCCAAGTTGGGTCACCCTTGAGGCAAATCTAAGGCGCCTCGAGGGCGAGGCGTTAGTAGGTGGCTGAGTAATATACCGTGTACATAACCATGTGGCTCGAGGTCCAGAGAACCATCGTCCCTGCGTGAAGTAGCTGACGAGTTATCTGACCTTATTTGACTTCGGCAGACGTGCCTTCGTTCCCGCGGGCTCCGGTCATTCTCACCAGCCTTCCGCCCCACCGGGCTGGTCGGCGCCGCGACTCCCGCACTCGGCACTTACCCAAGGCCCGTCTTGAGTGTTACTTCTCGATGTTGTACTCTTCAGAAATAAAAAAGTCAAGCCATCATACCACTATTACTACTCCTGCAAACCAATGTATAAAGGTCCTCCTCTAAATAGCCTTTTACACGCACACACCCAAACACACACACACACACACACATACATATATATATATATATATATATATATATATATATATATATATATATATATATATTATATATATTTATACATTCATTTATATATATGTATATTTGAATATAAAGATAGATAGATTGACAGATAGATACATACATTTACACATACACACATATATGTACGAGAGGATGGATGGATTTTAGGTCTCTCTTACGTCTCCCTCCCCTATTATCATCACTTTCATTATCATCATCTTTATCACTGCTTTTTACCCATTATCATCATTCCCATCAGCCTTTTCGCCCTTATCGTTATCACTATAATCATCATCGTTATCATCGTTATTTCCGTCTTAAGTTCACTATTATAGTCGTGAATGAAGGTCTCCAAGTTCACAATTAATGTCCCTCTTCATTAAATTTCCTTCATCAAAGTCCCATTTCCCGCGTTTCAGAGTAAATTAATTGTGTAATTCTGTCTAGCTTATAGTTAGTGGCGTTCACTTACTTTGAAGATAGATTATCATTTTTTTGTTTTCTCTTTTTGTTTTCTTTATTTTAATTTGTTTTCGTTTTCGTTTTTTTTTTTTTTTTTTTTTTTTGTTTGTTTGTGGTTTTATATTCTCCTTCCTTTTATTTATTTTTGGCTACCAACTTTTCTCTCTCTCTCTCTCTCTCTCTCTCTCTCTCTCTCTCTCTCTCTCTCTCTCTCTCTCTCTCTCTCTCTCTCTCTCTCTCTCTCTCTCCACCTTCTCTCATATTCTATCTATCTATCTATCATCAGTGCATACATTGGCTTTATATTGAATTTGATATTTTAACACGTAACCTGCACCATTCAGAATAGTCTTTAATTCTCCGGAATTCAGATGATTTCATTAAACATTTATTCTCCACCACTTCTCCTCTGCTCCCATCATCACTCTCTATCCCTCCTTCCCTCCTTTCTCCATCTTCCATCTTCCCACTTTCTTGCGATCTCCTACGGCCCTCCTTCGCTCTTCTTAGCTGGCTGGCACTCTATGGCACACTTAGCACCAGGTGGTCACTCTCTCACTCTTGCAAGAGGAGACCAGAGAGAGAGAGAGAGAGAGAGAGAGAGAGAGAGAGAGAGAGAGAGAGAGAGAGAGAGAGAGGGAGGGAGATAGAGAGTGAGAGAAAGAGAGAGAGAGAGAGAGAGAGAGAGAGAGAGAGAGAGAGAGAGAGAGAGAGAGAGAGAGAGAGAGAGAGAGAAGGAGAGAGAAAGGGAGGGACTGGGGTAGGCGAAGAGATTGAGTAGGTGCAAGAGATTAGTCCGCTGCAATTAACATCAACTTAGACCGTTTATAATAACAGGATTACCGCGTAAGAAAAACAAAACGCAAATTAGAACAACGTGCCATATAACCCTGCCTGTCACATTACATACGACACCATTCTCATTGTAATTTATTTCCCCGATAAGAAATCTCCAGTTATCTAAGAGAGGTAATTTTACCATAAAGACAAACCAAGTTGGCTTCTTAATTAAATAAAAACATCATCGCAGTATGTTTGTAAAGATCTTTCATATCAGCTGTTTGTGGTAAAGAAGACATTATGCCTTCCTATGAAAAGTAATGGTGTGCAGGAAGACAATAATCCATGTTTACGCTGTGTTTATGGAAGATGTTATCTACTTACACATATTTCATATTTTTTTGTTCGTGTAATTAATTTCTCTTTCTCTCTCTCTCTCTCTCTCTCTCTCTCTCTCTCTCTCTCTCTCTCTCTCTCTCTCTCTCTCTCTCTCTCTCTCTCTATCTATCTATCTATCTCTCTTTACATACAATATCATTGTATGTAAAATGAGGTATCTATAAATATGATATGGCATAACTGACAAATAAAATCGTATAATTGACTCGACATGGATTATCAGCAATATTTTCATCGATATTTAATTCGCGTAATTGATATAACGATATAGCGAGCGTTTATAATTGCACTGAAGTCATTATTGTTATCATTAACTTGTAATGAAACGACCATGTTAAAAAAAGAGGAGGGGGAGGGGAGTGGCTGGGGTGGGGGTAGACTGAGAGAAGTGTGGGGGGAGGGGGAGGAAAGGCTGGGGGAAAGAGGGCGGGGTAGAGGGGGGTATGGGGAAGGGAAGGGGAGTGGGGGAAGGGGGTGACGGGGGAAGGTAGGGGAAGGGGGGGATATGGATGGGGTCAGGGGAGTGGGAGGGAAATGGAAAGAAGGGAGTGATGAAGGAGGGAATAGATAGGGAGGGGAAAATGAAGCTGTGAAAGAGGGGAGATGAGGGAGAGAAGTGTGGGGGGGAGGGGGAGGAAAGGCTGGGGGAAAGAGGGCGGGGTAGAGGGGGTTATGGGGAAGAGGAAGGGGAGTGGGGGAAGGGGGTGACGGGGGAAGGTAGGGGAAGGGGGGGGATATGGATGGGGTCAGGGGAGTGGGAGGGAAATGGAAAGAAGGGAGTGATGAAGGAGGGAATAAATAGGGAGGGGAAAATGAAGCTGTGAAAGAGGGGAGATGAGGGAGAGAAGTGTGGGGGGAGGGGGAGGAAAGGCTGGGGGAAAGAGGGCGGGGTAGAGGGGGTTATGGGGAAGGGAAGGGGAGTGGGGGAAGGGGGTGACGGGGGAAGGTAGGGGAAGGGGGGGATATGGATGGGGTCAGGGGAGTGGGAGGGAAATGGAAAGAAGGGAGTGATGAAGGAGGGAATAGATAGGGAGGGGAAAATGAAGCTGTGGAAGAGGGGAGATGAGGGAGAGGGAGAAGAGAGATAGAGGGGGGTAGAGGGGAAAGGGAGGGGAAGGGGAGGGGGCTCAGGGAAAGGAACGACGTGAATTGGGTATGTATGTTTGTATGTGACGATATGTGTGTATGTCTGTGTGCTTGGATGCATTTATGTAGAGGTATGAACATTTACTAATTTTCTATAATTATCTCTATTGGTTTGTGATTTGTTTCAGTCCTTCTTACCCATCCCAATCTCTCTCTCTCTCTCTCTCTCTCCTCTCTCTCTCTCTCTCTCTCTCCCCCACTCTCTCTCTCTCTCTCTCTCTCTCTCTCTCTCTCTCTCTCTCTCTCTCTCTCCTTCCCTCCCTCCTTCCCTCTCTCTCTCTCTCTCCTTCTCTCTCTCTCTCTCTCTCTCTCTCTCCGTCACCCACTCTAACTGTTCGATGGAGTCTCCCGGTTAATCCCTATTAAGGGAATTAGAACCGACTTCACTACGAGTTCAAGAGCAAATTCCTCGTATTTGAGAAGGGATTAAATCCGCTAATGGTGTCGATTCGTTTATAATGATGGCGACTTCGGAAAGTCCGTCCGTCTGTTTCGGTCAGTCGATCTTCATTCATCTATTTACATTCCTGTCTCTCTATCGGTGATTATCTATCCATCTGTTTATTTTTTTTTTCAGTTGTCCGTCTGATTGTCTTATCTTGATTAAATTTGTAACTTTATTGTTCTTGGTAAATGTTATGATGATGAAGATGGTGATAATGACGATGATGTTAGATACGATAGTGATAGTTATTACAATTATAATTATCACTAATAGTACTGATGATGATGAATGAGGAATGATTTGTTATTGTTAAAAAAATAGAGCAAAATCAATGGTATTTCTTATTTGCATGGATTTCAAGGCACTCATATTACATATTACTATGCAATGCATAGTTGAGAGGGAGAAAAAATACCATATATATATATATATATATATATATATGTATGTATGTATGTATGTATGTATATATGTTTGTATATGTGTGTATATATATATATATATACACATGTGTGTGTGTGTGTGTGTGTGTGTGTGTGTGTGTGTATGTATGTGTATGCGTTTGTGTGTTTGTGTGTTGATGTGTATGTGTGTGATATCATTATCGTTACCATCATTATCATAATTTCCAATATTTATTGTTATTAATATTTATCATTCTTTATCATCGTTATTGCCATTGTTGTTATCATCAATATTATCATTATCATTGTTCTTATTATTAGTTTTGCTTAGTACTATTATTATTGTTGTTATTGTCATTATTACAATTACCACTAGTTTTATTGATCATTAGTATTATTAACATTGTTATTACCATTATTATTATTAACATTGTTATTACCATTATTATTATTAACATTGTTATTACCATTATTATTATTATTTTTATTATTACCATTATTATTATTATTTTTATTATTATCATTATTATCATTATCATCATTATTACTATTATCATCATCATTATTATCATCATTATCATTACCATCATCATCATTTTTGTTGTCATTATTATCATCATCATCATGAAGTCACAAACACCCCCCCCCCCTTTCAATCATCACAATATCGACCTCATCATCTTCCCCGCCCGTCTCTCTTCTCTCCTGCAGAAGGCACTGAAGGAATCCCGCTCAGATATTCCATTTTCATTCTTGATTGCTTGCTCATTCGTTCGTTTGACTTCTCTTTGTCTTTCTTTCGCTTTCCTTCGTTCTCTTTCTCTTGATCCGCCGTGAGATATATATATATATATATATATATATATACACATATATATACATATATATACATATACATGTATATATATATATATATATACATATATATACATATATATACATATACATGTATATATATGTATATATATGTGTGTGTATATATATATATATATATATATATATATATATGTGTGTGTGTGTGTGTGTGTATACATAAACATGTATATATACATATATATATACATATATATGTATAAAAGGTATGAATGAGAATGAATATCTTCACAATACAAGAGATGTATTTGACAGGTTTCGACTTTGTCTTCGTCAGAAATACATACATTTAAGGGAAATACAGAGTATATATATCAGACATGAGCTGATGAACTACCTGACGACTGTGACCTCCCACTTGTTGTTCGTATAATTGCTGCCGCGACCTTGGATAGTTTGAATGTACCCGACGCTGCGTTGATGTTTTTCTCCGTCGCGATGTAAGCAGTGTGTGTGTGTGTGTGTGTATACGATTAATATATATATATATATATATATATATATATATATATATATATATATATATATATATATATATATATACATATATATAAGTCTATGAGTGACTATTTCCATCCATTCCCTCACGTTCGCTTCCCCGCCGTCGTGGTATCGTTCTAACACGCTCCCCAGAACATTACAAACTATTCCATTTCAAATTCTTTCGTTCATGAAATCAATTTCTCTTACGTTCACTTTGAGGTCCGTCAGAGTCAACAATAACCCTCTCCCCCCCAACCCCCCTCCCCCCATGCTATCTGCCAGGGGTTTCTACGTATTCAGTATTCATTGAATTTTCTCTCTCTCTCTCCTTGTATGGAATATGGTTCCCCAACCTCTCTAGATTCTGTTTATACAAATTCGAGCTTTGAGTGACACTAGAAAAGTTATTATTGCTATGTACGCACTTAGTTTGTAGTAGTATAAAAATGAGAGGTTTTGAAATC
>NC_061821.1:3856129-3861129 GCF_019202785.1 Penaeus chinensis | reverse complement strand
CTTCAACATCTCAACATCAGGCCTCTCTCCTCTCCACCATCGTCACAGATTCCCCCCCCTACCCCCCAAATTCTCAGACTAATCTCACAAACCCCTCGTCCATCCTCGAACTCTCTCTCCTCCGCTCTATCCCTCTCTAGGCTCTCATCATCTCTTCTTCTCTTCGTGATACGAATTCACTCTCCCTCCACAAGTCAGATGTCACGTATCACATCACTTCCTCTAATCATCGCAACAATCAAGGACGGCTGTCGAGAAACCGGTAATGAACCAACTCGATCTCACTCAATACAATCACCAACGTCACCTCTCTCATTCTCGCTGCCTTACACCGACGTGATTGACACTCGCGCAAGATAAAATCATGCATCAACTCACCTTCAACTACGACCCAGAAGCACTGTAGAAGCTCAACTGGCACTCAGACTCACACTCGAAGGCGAACTCTCGATTCATCTCCCCCCCCCCCTTGAATCCTCCAATCGAGTCTCCCTCTCTCTCTCTCCCGGCTCCTCCTCTCCCTCCCATCGTCCGCTCTCTCCCTCTCCTATCCAAATAATCTCTCTCTCTTCTTCCTCGACTCCCTCGTCATCACCCGTCTCTCCTCCCCTCCTCCTATAACCGTCCGCTCATCCTCCACCTCCTCTATCACCCCACCCGCCCTCGTCCCAGCAGCGACTCTCTCTCCAAAGATCTTCACTCATCCTCCTCTCTCTGTAAAAACTCCTAAACCAATAACGTCTCCCTTCAACTCGCCCTCGTCCTCATCTCCGCCTCGCTCCTATCCTCGCTCTCACCCCCGCCTCCGTTCAGCGCGGGGGTGAAGGAGGATATTAGTGAAACCTCTCATCTCCCCATTCTCCTCGTTCCCTCTCTGTCGTCATGCTCTCCCTCATCCACGTCACTCCCAATCTCCGTCCGCCTTCGATACTCCGCTCTACTCTCAGCTCCTCCACTATCCTCCTCACCTCTCATACCAGCTCTCCTCACCGGCGAACTCGTCCTCTCATTCTTCTCCCTCCCCCCTCTCTCGACTCGTAAACCTCCTCTCGTCTCCTCAATTCATTCGCTTCGTGCATCTCCCCAACTCGACTCACCCCGATTCTCTCTCGTCCCACTCTCCTCCTCCTTCAGCCCTCCCACGCCACCAATCGAATCTCCAAACCTCCTCTCAATCCGTCATCTCGTACCTCATCGTACCACAACTCCTCCCTCTCTCCCCTCTCTCTCTCCTCGCATCGCAGTCAATCGCTCCCCTCTCTCCCTCATCACTCACCCAATATTCAGTCAACTCCTCGGTCAACACTCCACCCACTCCCCGCACACTCCCCTCAAGTCGTCCTCTCAAGCACCCACTCGCCTAATCTCTCCCACTCCCCGCACGACTTCACTCACGGCTAGCACGCACCGCATCCACACGCTCACCACGTAAACAACAACACAAAGCACGAAAGATAATAAGAACAGTTCACAATCTACTCACGCAAAGTCTGAAATAGCTCATCACGAGCAGGTCACCCACAGACCCAGCACACAAACGTATGACAGAGTGCTTTCGAACGCTTAACGTCGGATAAAAATTGTTATTAAGCACGACTCCACGTAAATCGGATATCACAGATGGCTCCACGCACGTCACAAAGCAAATTTCTCTACTCAGCGTGCATTACTCTCAGTCACCACTTACAGGCACCACCTATACACCTCACTTCAGTGCGCTTAACTCTAGCAAAAGGTATCTCACATACTCCTCACTAGCTTATATCACAAGCTCCATCACCAAAGGGTCAAAAAGACACAGGGTAACAGCTCACAAATCTCATAGAGTAAACTCACGGTTCACTCACTCCACATATCCTCAACGGGAAAGAGATGGACATCACAGATTCCACGGTGCACCTAAATCAACCTCCACTAGCTAACCACTATTACTCTACGCATAAACTACCTTGACAACTCAACAATGTCACTATCTCCCCGACAATCAAACTACGGTAATCATAACAACGCCGTTTCGATAAGGAGCAACACACTCACTGTCGTTAAAGACGACTCTCTACGTCACCTCACCATCTCCACGAAGAACAACTATCACGGTCTCTCTTCAAAAAAGATGGTACCTAGCACCAATCTCTCCACCTACAATCTCAGTCTAAGAACTCATCACACTCTCCCCCGTCGTCCTTCGAGACCGTGTCTTAGCCGTCTTTGCTCGAGCTCTCTACGGATATACAAAACTATCTCGCTCGGTCCGCCCGTCTCAATCCCACCTCCTTCTCGCCTCTCCCACCTCTCCTCTCCCTCCCCCTCTCCCCCCTCCCCCGCTCCTCGCCCTCGGCCCCCCCCTCGCTCTTAGCTCGCGCCCGCTCTCGCGCGACCTCACGGCTAGTGTCCTCCGCCCCTCCAGCGTTCGCGCCTGCCACCTCATTCCTCCCCCTTTACAGCCGCTGGCAGCCCTCTCCTCCAGTCCTCTATCCACTCCTCTCTTCACGCTCACGCTCCTCTCCCTTCCTCCCGCCCATCATCATGCATCCAATCGGCCCTCCTACTCCATAATCCCTCTCCTCCTCTCTCCCTCCCGCCTCGCTCCCAACCCCCTCCTCTCTCGCTCCCTCCTTCCTGCCCCCCTCTCTCTCCTTCTCTCCTCCCCCCCCCCCTACTCCTCCCCTCTCCCCTCCTCATCCTCGCACCTATCACCCTCATACGCCTCGCTCCCGTCTTCTCTCTTTCGCAATCCTCTCCTCACCCCTACACTCATCCTCTATCTCCCCCTCCCCCCCATCGCCTCCTCTCACTCTCTTCCCTCCCGCTCTCGTATCGACTCTCATCTCCCCGCGCCTCGGTCTACGCCTCTCTCCTTTCTCCATCTACTCTCGCTCATCTTCACACCCACTCTCTTGACCTCTTGCTCTTTCAATTCGAGCTCTCATATTTCCTCTCATCTCGGATCTTTAACTCCTTCTCAAGACTTTATCAAATCTTTCCCTTCATCTTTCTCTCTCGCATCTCGCAATCGCCGTCATCCCACCCTCTCTCTCAAGCTCCTCTCGTTCTTTCCCCCCTCCCTCTCCTCTCTCTCTCGCTCTTCATCCTGTCTCTCTCAAGCCTCGCTCTCGTCTCTCATCTGCACCTTTCTCCCTCCCATCCTCCCCGCTCATCGCAGGCCTCACCTCTTTCCTCGCACTTTCTCGTCTCATTTCTCTCTGTCTCCGCTCCTCTCATCCAATCGTCTCTCGTCCCTCTCTCTCATCGCCATCTCTCTCCATCCCCCCCTCTCATCTCTCCCTCAAACTTCCACCATACCTAACCTCACGTCACATCACGAATTAAAACTTTAACAGCACCATTCACTACAGGTCAACACGCTCAGCGTCAACGCGCATCTCGTCGCATCTCTCTCCTCATCCCCGCTCACAGACGAGACTCAGCCCGCCTTCAAATCTCCTCGCCGCGACGCTCCCCTCTCATCTACCTTCTCCCACGGCACCCCTCGCCCTTCCTCTCTCCCGCCCTCTCACAGCGCTCTCACTCCTCCTCGCCGCCTTCTCGGCTCATCTTTCTCGCCCCGTCTTCCTCCTCCTCCGCGCCCTCCGCTCTCGCTATCAGACTCTCCGTTTCTACCCAAAAAATCTCCATGCAGTCTCTCTCGCATCGGTCTCTTTCCTTACTCCAGTCTCTTTTCATCGTCGTTCCTTTCCTCTCCTCTCCACTCTCTTTCTCCTCTCTCTCCATCCTCTCTTCTTCTCTCGCATCCATCCACGCAGCGCTCACGCTCGCTTTCTCGTTCCTCTCTCTCTCTGTCTCCAGCTCCATCCTCTCTTCCTCCTCCTACCTAATTCCCTCTCCTCCTACTCTTGTCCTCTCTCCTCCTCTTCTTTCGTCTTTCCGCCAGCTCCTCTCTCAATCCATCTCATCACTCCCTCTCGATCGTCACTCTCTATACTCTGCGCGCGCCGAATCTCTCTCTCTCCTCTCTCGCTCTCTTCTCCTCTCACAAATCTCGCTCTCTCTCTCTTCACTTCCTCTAAGGTTCTCATCATCAACTCTCCTCTCTCATCTCTCTCTCCTCTCCTCTCTCGCTCTCCGTCTTTCTGTCTCCTCTCTCTCTCTCCTCGTCGCGTCGTCTCGCTCCTCGCATCACTCCACACCTCTCTCTCGATATCTCATCAATCTCGAATCACATCACTCTCAGCCCTCTACCGATCCAATCGAACTCCACTCTCTCGCCTCAGCATCGCTCCATCTCTCCTCTCTCCTCGTCTCTCTCCTCCTCTCTCCTTCTCGTCGCCTCTCTCTCCTCTCGCCGTCTCTCGGTCGCTCTCGCATCTCGATCAATCCTCAGCTCCAACCTCTCATCATTCCGCTCCTCCTCTATCGCGCTCTCATCTCCGGCTAGCATTCTCGCTCTTACTAAGCTCTCTTGTTCTCTTCCTCTCTCCACCCATCACGCTCGTTCGCTCTCCGTCTCTCTCTCTTCTCTCTCTTTTCTCATCTCTTCTCTCTCTCTCTCTCTCTCTTCTCTCTCCTCTCCTCTCTCTCTCATCGTTTCTCCTTCTCTCTCCCCATCTCACTCCTCCTCTCTCTCTCTCTTTCTTCTCTCTCTCTCTTTTTTCTCACTATCTCACTCGCTCTCTTCCCCTAATCTTTCCATCTCGCTTCCACCTTTTCACTTAATCTTCCATTCCATATGCGTGGGTACCCATGCCTATACTGAAGGGAACAATAAATCACAAAAGGCACTACTAGAGTTTGCCTTTCTCAAAGGTAGGTTAGAGAGAAAGATTTATATGAATGTTTTATGTAGCATATATCTATGAAAATATAATTCAAGATGCTTATATATCACTCTCTAAAAGAGAGAGAAAGAGATAGAGAGAGAGGGGGGGGAAGAGAGAGAGAGAGAG
Organism: Penaeus chinensis; assembly: GCF_019202785.1. NCBI lineage: Eukaryota > Metazoa > Arthropoda > Malacostraca > Decapoda > Penaeidae > Penaeus > Penaeus chinensis. Next base: position 3,856,225 of record NC_061821.1, on the reverse strand, counting down.
AGAGAGAGAGGAAGAGAGAGAGAGAGAGAGAGAGAGAGAGAGAGAGAGAGAGAGAGAGAGAGAGAGAGAGAGAGAGAGAGAATATAGAAAAATAGA
>NC_061821.1:3846129-3851129 GCF_019202785.1 Penaeus chinensis | reverse complement strand
CACAAGACACAAATATGTACTTTCAGCTTATGCTCCCCGACACGCCTTGCGCTTCCATCAGTCAAACCGCAAGAAACCAGTGCCTTTCCGTACAGCTCACCGACCATTCAATCTGCAACGACTTTCCACCCTTGCAACGAGTGAATACCCCGTGACCATTTCCTTTCAGCTCGACGGAAAACGCATCGTCAGGTAATTTTCGGAATGGCAGCAAAAACCACAGGACCTATAGAATACTGCTTTTGTGAGTGGTGTATAGAAGAAGGAGGAGGAGGAGGAGGAGTAAGTAGAAGAAGAAGGTGAAGAAAGAGAGGAAGAGGAGGAGGATGAGTAGGTGGTGGTGTGTAGGTGTGAGGGTGTGGGTAGGGGGGAGGGGTGTGGGAAGGAAGGAGGGAGGGAGGGGGTGTGGGGAGGAAGGACGGGGGAGGGGGAGAGAGAAAGAGAGTAATTGCGTAATAGCAGAAAGAAACAGGGAGAGAGAGAGAGAGAGAGAGAGAGAGAGAGAGAGAAATAGAGAGAGAGAGAGAGAGAGAGAGAGAGAGAGAGAGAGAGAGAGATTAAACACAAAAGAAAATTAAAAGTATAGAAATCAGATATGCAAAATAATAAAATATAAAATGAATGAATATATTTAAAAATAGTGACAGACAGACAGAAGCAAACTGAAAGACAGACAGCGAGCAATCAGGGAGGCAAAACAAAAACAATAAAGCAAAACAAAGAGAAAGATGAATAAACAGATAAATCAAATAACAAGTAAACGGACAAACAAATAGATGAAAAAATAGATAAGTAAATAAGTAAATAGACAAGAAAATAAACAAAAAATAATAATTAATTGATAAAGACAAAGACAAATATCAAAATAAATAATAAACAGATAGATAGATAGATAAATGAATAAAATAAAATAGAGCCAAAGGAACAATAAATCAAAACAAAAACAATTTTTTTTAATAAAGACAGACACCGTGACCCCCCCCATAACCCCCCCCCCCGCCTTCTGCCTATCTTTTCAACCTTTAAATTAAAAAAAAAAAAAAATATTAATTAAAACAATAAAGTCAATATTATCGTTTTACTTCTCTTCCTTCATTCGTCATGTTTTGTCCTCTTATCTATTCATTCTTATTCCATTTTCGTAATTAAGAAAAGTTCATCTCCAAGATATATATATATTTTTTTCTTTTCCTCAAATTTTCCTTCTTTTCTCTATTCATACCCGATAATTTTTCTTTCTTTCTCTTCTTCTTACTGTCGTTTTTTCCTCTCTTTCTTTGTCTTCCTCTCCTTATTACTTATTCCATATCATTATCTTTTTCAGAGTTTAAATATTTTTTGTTTGTTTGTTTGATTATTCTTCGTCATTTTCTTCATTCATTTTAGAATTTTCTTTCCCTTCTATACGAAAATATTTTCCCTCTTTTTCTTCGCCCAAAAAATTCTTGTCTTTTACTTCAGCCTTTTTTTCTCCTTCTTCTCATTCCTTTTCCTTTATACTTCCCCATCTTTAACAGGCTTTTATTCTACTTAATCTTCGTCTTCTAAGTATCTAATTATATATATTTCTTTTTAATTAAAATCACTATTTTTCTCCTTCCTCCATTTTCTTTGACATTTTTTTCGACTTCCGCTTCCCACTTTCTCTTCATTCTTGTCTCCGTTTTCTTTTCTTGTCGATACACAATCACTTACACTTTCCTCATTCCCTGTGACCTTCTAACAGTGCTTGAGACAGTGCTTGAGTGCCTGATTCGATGCCAACCTGCCTGTGCTTGAAGTGCTTGCTATAGTGCTTGCTTTTCATCACCTGTGCTTGCTAACGATCTGTGAATAAGAGGTGAGTTCCGTTTTCTTTCGTTTCGTTGTCGTGGCCTATGACCTGTGGGAAGAGGAGGTGTTTGCGTGTGTGTTTGTTTGTGTGTGTGTTTGTTTGTGTGTGTGTTTGTTTGTGTGTGTGTTTGTTTGCGTGTGTGTTTGTTTGTGTGTGTGTTTGTTTGTGTGTGTGTGTGTTTGTGTGTGTGTGTATGTTTGTGTGTGTTTGTGTGTGTGTGTTTGCGTGTGTGATTGTGTGTGTGTGTGTGTTTGCGAGTGTGCTTGTTTGTGTGTGTGTTTGTGTGTGTGTGTTTGTGTGTGTGTTTGTGTGTGTTTGTGTGTGTGTGTGTGTTTGTGCGTGTGTGTGTGTGTGTTTGTGTGTGTGTTTTTGTGTGTGTGTTTGTTTGCGAGTGTGTTTGTTTGTGTGTGTGTTTGTGTGTGTGTTTGTGTGTGTGTTTGTGTGTGTTTGTGTGTGTGTGTGTGTGTTTGTTTGTGTGTGTGTGTGAATAAATAAATAAGTGCGTGTGTGTTTGTGTGTGTGTTTGAGTGTGTGTATGTGTGTGTGTGTGTGTACGTGTGTGTGTACGTGTGTTTGTGTGTGTTAGTTTGTGTGTTTGTACATGCGTGCGTGAGTGTGTGTGTTTGTTTGTGTCTGTGTGTGTGTGTGTGTGTGTGTGTGTGTGTGTGTGTATGTGTGTGTGTGTAAATTCAGGAGGAATATGTGTGATAAAGGAGGATTTTGTTGTTAATGTTGTTTGTTTCTATGAATACGTAGGATTGTGTTGTGTATCTATTTGTGTGTGTGTGTGTGTGTTTGTGTGTGTGTGTGTGTGTGTGTGTGTCTTAATTTGTGTGATGTGACATGTATGTATGTGTGTGTGTGTGTTGGTTTGTGTTGGTGATCGTATGTTATCATTACCTTCTTTCACCTTTCATTTATCACTGATTTATTGCCACACTTTCTGATTCCCAATACACACCATTCCCTTATAATCTACCTCTGACACCCAATCACCCTATTTTTTGTAACCTATTACCCATTACCTTATCATCTACACCTTATCATACCTTACTGTATCCAATTACCCAATACCATAACACTTATCACTTCCTTGTAGAAAATGTACCCTTCCCTTACCCTATTTTCTTATGAACCCTTGGACCCTCTTACCTATTACCCATTTCTCCCTATCGATCCCATTTGCACCCCATCTCTTCCTAGCCATGAAGGGGAAACGAGGGGAAAGAGAGAGAGAGGGGGGGGAGGGGGAAAGTTTATACACAGCTTCATTTCGCATAAATTGCATTTTATGTTTACGATACAGTGAGGTTTCGACCCACGCGTGTTAGCTATTCTTATCATGTAACATTTTCTTTTCTTTTTTCCTTTTTTTTTTTTTTTTTTTTTTTTTACTCCTTCTCCATCTTCTTTTATCCTCCTCTTTTCCCTACTTTTTTTTATCTCTCTCTTTTTTTTTTTTTTATCAGCCTCTTTCTCCGGGAAAGATTTTGGACAACAACGCATATACTAGAGTTTACGACCTGTTTCCTTTCTCTCCCCTTCTCTCTCTCTCTCTCTCTCTCTCTCTCTCTCTCTCTCTCTCTCTCTCTCTCTCTCTCTCTCTCTCTCTCTCTCTCCTCTCTCTCCTTCCCTCCCTCCCTCCCTCCCTCCCTCCCTCCCTCCCTCCCTCCCTCCCTCCCTCCCTCCCTCCCTCCCTCCCTCCCTCCCTCCCTCCCTCCCTCCCTCCGTCCCTCCTCCCCGTCCTTCCCTCCTTCCCTCTACCCTTTCTTTATGCTCTTTTTCTGGACTAATAAAGTGGTGGTTGCACTATGTGTGAGGCAAGGAAGGGGGTTTAAAGGACGAAGGGGAGTGATGGAAGGAAGGAGGGAAGAGAGGAAGAAAGAGGGAATAAAGAGGGAATAAGAGAGAGAGAGAGGGAATAAAAAGGGAATAAGTGAGAGAGGGAGAGGAATGATGGAGGGAAGGAGGGAGGAGAGGAAGAAAAGAGGAGGGAAAGAGGGAATAAGAGAGAGAGGGAAGGAATGATGGAGGGAAGGAGGGATGAGAGGAAGGAAGGGGGGATAAGTGAAAGGAGGAGGTAAAGAGGGAATAAAGAGGGAATAAGAGAGAGAGGGAGAGGAATGATGGACAGAAAGAGGGAGGAAAAGAAGAAAGGGAGAATAAATGAATGGAGGAAAGGAATGATGGAGGGAAGGAGGGAGGAGAGGAAGAAAGGGGGAATAAGTGAAAGGAGGAGGGAAAGAGGGAATAAGAGACAGAGGGAGAGGAATGCCGGAGAGAAGAAGGGAGGAAAAGAAGAAAGGGAGAATAAGTGAAAACAGGAAAGCGATGATGGAGGGAAGAAAGGGGGAAGAAGAGAGAGAGGGAGAGGAATGAGGAATAAGTGAAAGGAGGGAAAGAGGAAATAAAAAGTGAATAAGAGAGAGAGGAAGAGGAATGATGGAGAGAAGGAGGGAGCAAAAGAAGAAAGGGAGAATAAGTGAAAGGAGGAAGGAAATATTGGAAGGAAAGAGGGAATGAAAAGGGAATAAGAGAGGAGGGAAGTGACGAAAAGAAGGAGAGAGAAAGAAACAAACAGACAGAAAAACAGAAATAGATAGACAGAGGCAGAGAAAAGGAGAAAGAGAAGGAGACGGAAAGGCGAAAAAATATTTAAAAAGTGATAGAGGAAAGCGAACAGGCTTTGTATATTCCACGGATCTATATTGTTACAACGCAAAGCTTGTGAGGAACGGGATACGGCCGCCTCTAAAATCAAAGCGAGGGAACGTAGTTGCGCTTGAAGGGAAGAGGAAAAGAGAGGGAACGTCAGAGGGAGAGAGAGAGAGAGGGAGAGAGAGAGAGAGAGAGAGAGAGAGAGGGGGGGGGGAGAGAGAGAGAGGGGGGGGAGAGAGAGAGAGAGAGGGGGGGGGAGAGAGAGAGAGAGAGAGAGAGAGAGAGAGAGAGAGAGAGAGAGAGAGAGAGAGTGAGAGAGAGAGAGAGAGAGAGAGAGAGGGGAAAGAGGAAAAGAGAGAGAGAGAGAGAATGACAGAGAGAGAGGAAAGAGGAAGAGAGAGAGAGAGAGAGAGAGAGAGAGAGAGAGAGAGAGAGAGAGAGAGAGAGAGAGAGAGAGAGAGAGAGAGAGAGAGAGAAAGAGAGAGGCGGGTGGACGGAGGGAGGGAGA
>NC_061821.1:3836129-3838629 GCF_019202785.1 Penaeus chinensis | reverse complement strand
CATAAGGGTGAAAATACGCACACGAGTGTTTGCATGCACGTGTGTCTTTGCCTGAGTGATGGGCTTTTGATGGGAATCGACTGGCGGGGAGAAGCTAGTCTGGCGAACGGTGATTGGCTGGGCAAGGAGGAGGAGGAGGAGGAGGGGGGAGGGAGGGGGACAGGAAGGGAGGAGAGAAAAAGGGAAGAAGGGGAGAAGGAAGGGGAGTGGGAGGAATGAGAGAAAAAGGGAAGAAGGAAAGAAGGAAGGGGAGAGGGAGGAATAAGAGAAAAGGGGAGGAAGGGGAGAAGGAGGAGGAAAGGGAGGAAGAGAGGAAGGAAGAGGGGGTGAGAGGGGGGGAAAGAGGAAGAAGGGAGGAGAGAAGGGTGGGCCAGGGGAAAATGGAGGAAGGGAGGGAAGAAGGAGGGAGAAAGGTAGGAAGGAGGGGTGGGGAAGGGAAAAAAGGAGGAGGAATAGAAGAAGGAGAGAAAGAAAATAATTTTTAAATTTAATTGTTTATTTAGTCAAAACATTTACACACGTTAATTTTGGCAAAATCAAATACAATACAAATATAATAGGTTAGTTTCCATTATCATTATTGAAACGGACATTTTACATCAAAGAATGTGTATCTGAAAAAATAAAACAAAAAAACAATCCACTTAAACCATATGTATAGGTTCAATCCTAGATATACCACTATTTTTCTTAATTCTGTTGCTAAACTAAATCAGAAATAAAAGCAGATGAGCAATCTATATAATAACAGCATCATGGAGTAGAATTATATACAATTTCTTAGAATTTCTTAACCCAATCGGCACGGATGGCAAGAATACATGCCATGCTCACTGTAATACAAGTTTATTTATTGCATTTACACATAGATGGCTCCACAAGTGCCTAGTCACCAAGGAGTCAGTTATTAGTCCTACCTATCTCACCTGTTTACCCTTTTCCTTGATTTCGCTTTAATAATCATAACATCAATAACAATAATAACAGTATCGATATCAATTGTATTTAATAGAGAAATACATTTTCCCGAGAAATCAAGGAATGTAGAAATCAGGATCAGCCACTAGGGCCTACTGACAGACTCCTTGCCGGCTGAGCACATGTGAAGCCATCTGTATGCAACAAACTCCACAAAAAAAAATATGAATGGCTTTTATTTCGTGGGTTATAATTTTCAAGTGATTTTGTTTTCACTATTTTGGATTTTAAAGGGTAAAAATCATCTAAATTAGTTAAAAGGATACTTGCGAACTTATACATAGTTGAATTTCCGTCACTTAGTGCAAAGAGGAGTTCCCATGAAACTCCTTGAAGGTAATTGACAATACTGAACTATTGTCTTTTTACTTGTGAGTAGAAGAAAAGACATTTGAACAAAGATATTTGAACAAAGCATAAGCGGGAAAGTGGCGCGATGTCTGTGAATATGTCATTGATTATATTAATTATAATATCATTTGACCATATATGGTCAATAAGCGAAGCCGAGCCTTTGTTAACACGTGTTGGTTTGGTAATTACATGAAATAAGACATTTTCATTAAAGACGTTAGTTAATTCAAGCACTTGAGGGTCAGCTTGTTAAAGTCACCATTTATATGAATTTTCTTTTTTTTTATTTACATATACTATTCAGTATACATGCAAGTTTACCAATAAATTTGAATATTTTGAAGTCAATTTTAGGACGTCTATATATCACACCAATAATGTTGTCTTTACCATATTCATTCTCCATTTCACCGAAAAGTGCTTCTATATAGGTTTTCATATAGGTTTCCTTGCGAACTGAACTATTGTGTCCACTCTTTATGTAAATTGACACGCCAACCATTCTCCGTGATATATTAAGTGTGTATTTACAGTAATTAAGTATATCATATAAGTCTTCGATATCACCCGAGAGTTTAGCTTCACTTAAGCAGATGCAGTCAAAAGAGATGGATTTTGGTACAGTGTTCAGATTAATGAATTTTGTTTGTACGGCTATAATCAAGACAGCCTAGCCGTGTAATCAGCTCCTTATTTTTTTTTTTTTTTTTTTTTTTTGTGGTGGTGGTCATTTCACTTGTTTGGTTGCATAGTTGTTGTGTTCGTAGTTCCTTATTTGTTTTCCTTCAGCTGAATAATCAATGATTCCTTTTCCTCCTAACTGCGTTGTGAAAATTCCAGGCTCCTTATTTTTTTACTTTGAGCTTTCGTTAGTATCTTTTAATTCGTGAGAAAAATCCCCCTGCACTTGTCATTTCACTTGCCATTTGTACCTTTTAATTCGAGAGAAAAATGCATGCGCGATATAGCATCTTCAAAATGTCTACGCTGTGCTTCTAGCAGTGCCATGAACTCGCCACGGGTCATGGGGCGACGTGGGTAAGCGACCCGCCCCCCACTGGCTACTCCGGTCCACGCCCCGTATTCTGCAGACCACTCCTTAGGTCGTAGCAGTTGATTGTAGTAAGGGGGGAGGGGGCAGTTCGCTAGTTCGCTGGGCCAGCACGAC
>NC_061821.1:3811129-3813629 GCF_019202785.1 Penaeus chinensis | reverse complement strand
AAAAAAATAGACTATAAAAAGAAAAAAAATGACTTATGGAAAAGAAAAAAGAAAAAAAGAAAAAGAAAACGGCTTTTGAAAACAAGAAGAAATATCTTATGAGAACACAATGAAAATGACATGAAAAGATTTTTAAAAATATATAATCAGAGTGGCTTAAAATATGACTTATTAAAGGAGATATAACAAAAGGGATAAATATATAAGATAATCAATAAACAGATGAGCGCGTTACACCCATCCCTAAAAAAGAAAGAGAGAAAGGAAGAAAGAACGAAAGAAAAGGGTATATGGATGGGAGAAAAAGAAGGAGAGAGAGAGAGAGAGAGAGAGAGAGAGAGAGAGAGAGAGAGAGAGAGAGAGAGAGAGAGAGAGAGAAGGAGGGAGGAAAAGAGAGGAGGGGGAGAGAGTGAGGGAGGGTCTAAGAGAGAAAGAGAGAGCGAAGGGAGAGAGAGAGAGAGAGAGAGAGAGAGAGAGAGAGAGAGAGAGAGAGAGAGAGAGAGAAGGAGGGAGGAAGAGAGAGAAAGAGAGAGAGAGAGAGAGAGAGAGAGATAAAGAGATATAGAGAGAGGAACGGCGGAAAGAGAGAGGGGGAGAGAGTGGGAGGCAGGGAGGGAGGGAGAAAGGGAGAGGGAGAGAAAAAATAGAGAGAAAGAGTCTCTACAAATGTGCTAAATCCATTTCCAGAAAATATATTGTACATTGCCACCGGGAGCGAAAAAATATGTGTTATTCGTTCAAACAAAAATGCTATTATTACTGCTGTGGTTATCATTTATTGCACAGTATTGCCTACTATCACTAGTTATTGTAGACGATTATTAGCCATTATCATTAGTTATTGTACATTATTATCAGCCATTATTAGCGTACATTGTACATTATGCTTAGTTATCATTATTGATTATTACACAAAATTATTTTTCATTATCACTGGTTATTGTCACAGTGCTGTTTATCATAACGAGCACATTAGCATATAAACCAATTCAATATCAAAATTCCCCGATTGAAAATTGCAACATCCCTCTCGAACAAAATTAATCTCAGCCAAAATATTTGATGCTTGTTTTTATTCGTGTTCATATCCAGCGGATTATATCAATATAATCTCTGAATACAATAAGTGGAAGTTCAAATTATATTCCATTGCAATATAACGCATTAACCTTCCAATAGTCATTGTGCTTGAATACGATATATAGAATGTTTTGAAACCGGATGTGTTTTTTTTTTTTTTTTTCAAGTATTATGTGTGATTAGTACTAGATATTTTTTTTCTTTTCTTTTTTATTGTCAGTCTATTGTAATATATATCAATATGCATAATGCATTGTTTTTAATCTTAACATTGTTAACTTCTGTAGATGGACACACACACACACACACACACACACACAGTCACAGACACAGACACAGACACAGACACAGACACAGACACACACACACACACACACACACACACACACAGTCACAGACACAGACACAGACACAGACACAGACACAGACACACACACAGACACAGACACACACACACACACACACACACACAGAGTCACAGACACCAGACACAGACACAGACACAGACACAGACACACACACACACACAGACACAGACACAGACACACACACACACACACACACACACACATTCACAGACACAGACACAGACACAGACACAGACACAGACACACACACACACACAGTCACAGACACAGACACAGACACAGACACAGACACAGACACACACACACACACACACAGTCACAGACACAGACACAGACACAGACACAGACACAGACACACACACACACACACACACACAGTCACAGACACAGACACAGACACACACAGACACAGACACAGACACACACACACACACACACACACACACACAGTCACAGACACAGACACAGACACAGACACAGACACACACACACACACACACACACACACACACACACACACACACACACACACACACACACACACACACACACACACACACACAGATTTTGCAATGACATCCACATCCCCAGATTTTTCCACAGTGCGTTGTGGAATGCATACAACAAATATAAAACAAAACTCTACAATAATACCACACCTTTCATCCCCCGCTTTCTAAGCACCGACGCTCAACATCCGGCAGAGAAGCGAGCACACCGCCCCCAAAACATCTCAAAACGCCCATTTCTCCCTCCGCGGTCGCCCCTCGCTTCCCTAAACGAAGCTGGTGAAACTTGGGTGAAACTGTCTCGATTCTTTTACGTTGAGTCGAACTTCCGCGCGCTCGCTCGTTACAAGGAGCGGGTGAGAGCGTTTTAATCTCGCCGTTTCAGATGTAAAGATGACTTTGTTGAATCTATTTGAAATTATATTCCTATATTCAATATAAAAGAGAAAAGAAAAAGAAAAGAAAAGAGAGAGAGTGAGGGGGTACAGGGAAAGAGACAGAAAGTGAGAGAGAGAAACCTGCTTCACAGATTCCGAGGTGCGA
>NC_061821.1:3798629-3806129 GCF_019202785.1 Penaeus chinensis | reverse complement strand
CCTTTCCTCTCACCAACACCCATTTTGGTTAATTTACCTTTTTGATGTTATAGTTTTTTTCTTTTATATATGTTATTTTTCACTGTATGTCTTTTTATGATTTCATTACGTCTATGTATATATTGTTCTTAACTATTTTTACGTATTTTTTAATTGTTCAGAACCCATATATCCATATTCATAATTGTCCAACTGACTCTTTCAATGGTTCTTTTTGACAGTTTACTGATAATGGAGGTCTAGTGTTCACCTTGTAAGTAAATATGAAATTCTTCATGACTATGTGTATGTGTGTATATATATATTTATATACATATATATACATATATACATGTATATACATACGTATATACATATATGATGTGTATATATATTCCTACTTTTCTTTTTTTTTCGTTTTTTTCTTGTTATGCCCTTGTTGAATTTTGGACAGTTATTAACTGCATCTGACTTTCTAATGCAGAAACTTCTTCCCGCAGATAAACAAATTAGATTATGCAAATCACCAAACACAAATATATTATACAAAAATCTTTTTTTGCTCGACTTCTTAAAACTAGAACTGAAAGAGCGAAGAAAAATGACAAAAATAAAAGAAAAATGTGTGTGTGTGTGTTTGTGTGTGTGTGTGTGTGTGACTGCGTTTGTGTGTGTGTGTGTATTAATCTATTTATCGCTCATTTTTCCTTTTCGAGCTACTGTGTTATCACAAACACTCAATGTCATGAATATGCATTTAAATGTGCGCGATCAGAACATCTATTACTTGTAAATAAATAAACAAGAAAAATGAATAAAAAGTCTTCCTATTTTTGCAAAATGTCCGATTCTTTCACAAACATTATCAAACATCCTTCTTCTTCTTTGCTCTACATAATCTCCTAATAAAAAAAAAGTTGATAACATCCTTTATAACTCTGCCTCGTATTTCCAGGGTACAAACATCAACAAAGAGCAAGGAGATTTGGTAACAAGCCAGATGTACATTTGGCATTGGTAGAAAGATTTATAATATATGCAAATATCCGGAGAGTCTCCCGAGAGAACAGGGTCCTCGTTTATATATATATATATATATATGTCGTATTTGATGGAGGATTTCGTTGCAGATGTTGCATTAGCCGACTTAAAAGGCCAGGCAAGGATTAAAGAAGCATGACTGGTCGTCCGTTTTGGTGGGTTTTATAGCGTTTAGTCAGCGTGGAAAATATGTCTGTGTCTGTTTGTCTGTCGGGTTAATAGCCTGCCTTCTGTCTATCTCTATTTTCGTTGCGCTCCTAATCACACATATCAAAAGACATACATACATACACACGTAAACACACACATACATATGTGCATAATGCATGCATACATATATACTGTGTGTGTGTGTGTGTGTGTGTATATATATTCATACACACACACACACACACACACACACACACACACGTGTGTATGTATATACCTATGTTTAGCTATCTATCTATCTATCTCTCAATATATACATATATAGATACATATATATATACATATGTTTACGTATATATACATATATATATATATTTGTATATAAATATATATACATATATATATATATATATATATATATATATATATATATATATATATATATATACATATATACATGTATATATATATGCATATATATATATATATGTATGTATATATATATGCATATACATATATATACATATATATATGCTCATATATACATATATGCAGTATTAATTTGCACAAACACATCACAAATATATGCAAAGCTCCTATGCGTACATTCATATTCTTGCTGTCCACGAGAACAGTAAATCGTACTGAGAAACAACTGCAAAATGAAAGCGTGTTGCCACTTACCCAGTGCAATTCCCCCGCGACGTCACTTCCGGCGTCAGACTTGACATTAATGCGATTTCTCAAAAAGTGAAAGTACATTTCCGTGTGTGAGAAATTATGGACGTGAAGGAGGCAGAGGAATAGCAAGAGGGAGGAGAATGAAGAGGTCTTCATTTCTCTTTATCTTTTCTGTTCTTACACTATTCTCTTTCTTTATCTAATCTCCTTCCTTCACCTCTCACGTTTACAACCTATTTTTACAGCGCGTATTCAGAGTACTGTTGTTTTTGTATTTTTGTTGTTGTTGTTTATTTCAGCAAAGCCTGTGTAGTTTACTAATAAGCCGAATTTACATTTAGAATCAGCAGACACAAATACACCGCCAACAAACACACTGACGACGCTAAAAGAGTACCTTCCTTGTTTATGAATTAAACAGCATGTTGTGTTTGATTCAGCCTTTTCCCGCGGGCGATGCGTGAGCCTCAGAATGTCGGAGCAAAACACACATGGATTAACTAAGCCCCCATTGATGTTTCGCGTAATGAGGCTATTTCAGACGTTCAGAAGTATACTCTCTTTCTTTCTATCTTTCTCTCTCTCTCTCTATCTCTCTCTCTCTCTCTCTCACTCTCTCTCTCTCTCACTCTCTCTCTCATCTCTCTCTCTCTCTATCTCTTTTCTTTTTCTCATTTCCTTTTAGCTTTTATATATTCCTCTCTTCTCTTTCTTTATCTTCATTTCTCTTTATCTTTTCTGTTCTTACACTATTATCTTTCTTTATCTAATCTCCTTCCTTCACCTCTCACGTTTACAACACTATTTTTACAGCGCGTATTCAGAGTACTGTTGTTTTTGTATTTTTGTTGTTGTTGTTTATTTCAGCAAAGCCTGTGTAGTTTACTAATAAGCCGAATTTACATTTAGAATCAGCAGACACAAATACACCGCCAACAAACACACTGACGACGCTAAAAGAGTACCTTCCTTGTTTATGAATTAAACAGCATGTTGTGTTTGATTCAGCCTTTTCCCGCGGGCGATGCGTGAGCCTCAGAATGTCGGAGCAAAACACACATGGATTAACTAAGCCCCCATTGATGTTTCGCGTAATGAGGCTATTTCAGACGTTCAGAAGTATACTCTCTTTCTTTCTATCTTTCTCTCTCTCTCTCTATCTCTTTTCTTTTTCTCATTTCCTTTTAGCTTTTATATATTCCTCTCTTCTCTTTCTTTATCTTCATTTCTCTTTATCTTTTCTGTTCTTACACTATTATCTTCTTTATCTAATCTCCTTCCTTCACCTCTCACGTTACAACACTATTTTTACAGCGCGTATTCAGAGTACTGTTGTTTTTGTATTTTTGTTGTTGTTGTTTATTTCAGCAAAGCCTGTGTAGTTTACTAATAAGCCGAATTTACATTTAGAATCAGCAGACACAAATACACCGCCAACAAACACACTGACGACGCTAAAAGAGTACCTTCCTTGTTTATGAATTAAACAGCATGTTGTGTTTGATTCAGCCTTTTCCCGCGGGCGATGCGTGAGCCTCAGAATGTCGGAGCAAAACACACATGGATTAACTAAGCCCCCATTGATGTTTCGCGTAATGAGGCTATTTCAGACGTTCAGAAGTATACTCTCTTTCTTTCTATCTTTCTCTCTCTCTCTCTATCTCTTTTCTTTTTCTCATTTCCTTTTAGCTTTTATATATTCCTCTCTTCTCTTTCTTTATCTTCATTTCTCTTTATCTTTTCTGTTCTTACACTATTCTCTTTCTTTATCTTCATTTCTCTTTATCTTTTCTGTTCTTACACTATTATCTTTCTTTATCTTCATTTCTCTTTATCTTTTCTGTTCTTACACTATTATCTTCTTTATCTAATCTCCTTCCTTCACCTCTCACGTTTACAACCTATTTTTACAGCGCGTATTCAGAGTACTGTTGTTTTTGTATTTTTGTTGTTGTTGTTTATTTCAGCAAAGCCTGTGTAGTTTACTAATAAGCCGAATTTACATTTAGAATCAGCAGACACAAATACACCGCCAACAAACACACTGACGACGCTAAAAGAGTACCTTCCTTGTTTATGAATTAAACAGCATGTTGTGTTTGATTCAGCCTTTTCCCGCGGGCGATGCGTGAGCCTCAGAATGTCGGAGCAAAACACACATGGATTAACTAAGCCCCCATTGATGTTTCGCGTAATGAGGCTATTTCAGACGTTCAGAAGTGTACTCTCTCTCTCTCTCTCTCTCTCTCTCTCTCTCTCTCTCTCTCTCTCTCTCTCTCTCTCTCTCTCTCGCTCTCGCTCTCTCCTTCCCTCCCCCCTCTCCTTTCTCTCTCATTGTATTTCGAAGAAAGACTGAAATCCAAATGAATGACGCAAATCAGTGGCTTCGTCTTCAATGACCTCAAAAAGAAACAAACAAACAAGCAAATCGTATTGCAGGTGAAACATGCTAGTACCATGTGACAAAGATGACATGAATAGTAATGAAGGTCACAGTTACTGACAATATTAAGAAAGAAAACGATATACATAAGATGATAGGATCATTTTTTTTCTATTTATATCTCGGGATTAAATATAGAACGTTCGTGAAAAAAAAAATGTCAAAAGATTCGATTCGTGTTATAAAGTGAACGTGGCCATTCTAACATAAGTAAACCCAACATTTAATTAGAAAGAGAGAGAGAAAAAAGAGGAATGGGAAAAGGGAGAGAAAAAAGGGAAACAGACAAAGATAAAGATACATACATTCACACTTCATCGTGTTGTATGATGCAACCTCAAAAACACATGCAATTCAGGGACTGGAATGTTCGTCTTGTTGCAACAGCAAACCGACGCAAGTTCTGTGCAATTGCGAAGAGAAAAAGCTTATGATGTGTTCAATCTTTTATATACCAACCTAGCTAGCTTCACAGGCGTGGGAAAGCTGTCATAACATGGAATGTGATTCTATAACACCTAACTATAATACCAAATTATAAATGTAGGTAATAACGCTATTTATATCCTGTAACATATTAATAAAAAAATAATAATAACATATTCCATAAAAAAAGGTCTTCTTCCATAGATTTTACAAGGGTGTCGAAGTACCAGCGAAAGAAAATTCCAAAGGGTATTGTGCTTGGAATGCTAATGAGGGGATTCTGTAAACAAAAGTAAGGATCATAAATAGAGGCTTTGGGGGAAAAAAAAGAGGTTCCGTATTTCGTTTGGGAACAAGAGATCAAAAAACTATAAGATAATGAAAAACTAGACTGAGGATTTTTCTTTCTTTCTTTTTAATTCCCTAACCCAGTTCCAAAGTTGTGATGTTGAGGCTGTAGCTGTTTTAGATACAGTGTTCTTTTTTCCTCTCTCTCTTTTAGCATCGTTCGATTTCTTTTTCTCGTTTTATTTGTCGTCCTCTCTTATTTTATTTTCTTCTTTCTCTTTATCCCTTCCACTTTCTCTCTATCTCTTTTCTTTTTCTCATTTCCTTTTAGCTTTTATATATTCCTCTCTTCTCTTTCTTTATCTTCATTTCTCTTTATCTTTTCTGTTCTTACACTATTCTCTTTCTTTATCTAATCTCCTTCCTTCACCTCTCACGTTTACAACACTATTTTTACAGCGCGTATTCAGAGTACTGTTGTTTTTGTATTTTTGTTGTTGTTGTTTATTTCAGCAAAGCCTGTGTAGTTTACTAATAAGCCGGATTTACATTTAGAATCAGCAGACACAAATACACCGCCAACAAACACACTGACGACGCTAAAAGAGTACCTTCCTTGTTTATGAATTAAACAGCATGTTGTGTTTGATTCAGCCTTTTCCCGCGGGCGATGCGTGAGCCTCAGAATGTCGGAGCAAAACACACATGGATTAACTAAGCCCCCATTGATGTTTCGCGTAATGAGGCTATTTCAGACGTTCAGAAGTTTACTCTCTTTCTTTCTATCTTTCTCTCTCTCTCGCTCTCTCTCTCTCTCTCTCTCTCTCTCTCTCTCTCTCTCTCTCTCTCTCTCTCTCTCTCTCTCTCTCTCTGTATACACACACACACACACACACACACACACACACACACACACACACACACATATATATATATATATATATATATATATATATATATATATATATATATATATATATATATATATATATACGTATATATATATATATATATATATATATATATATATATATATATATATATTTATATATTCGTATATACATATATGTGTGTGTGTGTGTGTGTGTGTGTTTATATAGATATATAGATAGATAGATAGATAGATATAGATATATATTTATATGAATATATATATATGTATATACGTATATATATACATATATCAAATCATGTATTTATCTATTTATCTACTTATCTATATACCACACACGAGATATTAAATCTTACTCCGACGCCGCAGCAGAATTAAATCGAGCCTGACGCCCCCCGCCGCCCGGATCCCTTGTCTCATCAGTCACGGCGTCAGGCTTAAAACCGTCGCCATTTCTCAAAAAGCGAAAGTACATTTGCGAGATGGTATGGTGTGCGGGACGCGGACGAAGAGAAGGAGGTTAGGTAGAGCGAGAACTAAATGGCAAAGATGTGAGATAGAGAGAATTGAGAATAGGATGAGAGAAGAGCGAGAGAATGAGGGATAGAAGGAGAGGGAGAAAAGCAAAAGGATAAGTATGGATAAAAAGAAGAAGAATAAAGTGCAAAACAAACAGATAAATCATTTTGAAATTATAAATCATTACAGAAATATTTCTTTGAAAATTAACTGAATCTTTCCCAAAAGTTTATAACCGACACGTATTTATTCTTTACAGTAATTACCAAGTTAGCAACTCTGTCAGTGATGAGTTTTCAAGTTCGCAAAAAAAAAATCATTATTATTCAGGCCAGCATGCATAATTCCTTAGCGTGGCCTAAGTTAAAATGAATAAGGATGTGCATACTGCATGAGGGAAAATGTTGTTGTGAAGCCTTACGTGTGACCATATATTAAGCAGAAAAGCATGATAAATTTCTAAACATTTGAATGAAAATTAAGTAGCTGTTCTCCATCGTTTTGCCTTCCCTTGAGTCTTTAATAATAAAAAAGGAGTGGCATGGGGGAAGAGGGAGAGAGAGATAAAGAGGAAAAAAAGTATTCACATACAGTCTATTGTGCTGTATGACATACCGTATCAAACACACGTCATTCTATGCTTGGACAGTTCACTGGAGCAGCAGTAATTCGAGGCAAGTTTTGTGCAGTTTGAAGGGAGGAAAAAAAACAGAACTATCCAAACGTGGGTTTTCACCGTAGATTTTATTCGCCTTTCGAAGCACAAGTGTACCAGTGCGTATCAAAGGATATTTTGTCGAGAATGATAATTAAGGGATTCTGTTAAATAAAAACAAGGATTGGAATAATAGGCCATAAAAAAAAAATAAGTTTCGTATTTCGTATAGTGTGTGTGTGTGTGTGTGTGTGTGTGTGTGTATGTGTGTGTACAGAAAAATTAAAGCACGTTGCCACTTCCCGAGACTCAGTTCCCGTATGTCATTATTTGTGGCATCAGACTTGACACAAATGCGATTTTTAAAAAAAAGTAAAGGTTTATTTGCGTGCGAGAAGCTGTGAATGTGAGTGATTCTTAGGAAAA
>NC_061821.1:3786129-3793629 GCF_019202785.1 Penaeus chinensis | reverse complement strand
TTCTCATATTTTATTGCTGTTTGATCGGCTTCTTATCAAATAGTTTCTTACTACCTTTTTCCATTTTTTTTTCGTTAATGTTTCCCTTAATTGTAAAGAAAATAGGTATGTACTTGTGCCACTGATATCAAAAATATATTCGTATTTATAACGAGAGGAAGATTCTAATACAAGTACAAATAAATACACCGAATCGTCAATAACAATATTCGTAGCATTTATGTGATAACAGAGTGATAGATTATATAACATAGAAATAAAAGAGTATAGATCATAGTATATATTATAAAGATAAACAATAAGCTTTTTATCTAAAGAATTTTAGATGAAGTTCTCTTCTTTCTCACAAATTTTACGATGCCATTTGCATAATACCATTATTTTATGATACCGATTTATGATGGAATCATAATTTTAATATATTCTAATTATAATACATATTGTTGTTATAGTGATTTCAAGTGCTACTATCACTAGTATCATCACTCATACTGTCATCATCATCAATATCATTCCCAGAATAATAATATTATTAGGGTCTTAGTAAGGGTAATATCACTGTTGTTCATATTATGATAATTTTATTCATCATTATTGCTTTTGGGATTAATTTCTCCCCGTAATGATGGTGTGTTGATGGGAATAAGGCAGAAGGATGATGATGGGGAGGAGAGGGAGCCAGTGGAGGAGGATTTATCACCTTTACTTTCATCATTCCCGCCACCACAGCACCATTGTCATCATCACTATTATCACTATCATCTCTAGTATCACTATCATTCTTATCATCATCACATTCATCACACCATCATTACTATCATCACTATCATCAATCTCATAACCATCATCATCATCATCATCATCATCATCATCATCATCATCATCATCATCATCATCATCATCATCATCATCATCATCATCATCATCATCATCATCATCATCATCATCATCATCATCATCATCATCATCATCATCATCATCATCATCATCATCATCATCATCATCATCATCATCATCATCATCATCATCATCATCATCATCATCATCATCATCATCATCATCATCATCATCATCATCATCATCATCATCATCATCATCATCATCATCATCATCATCATCATCATCATCATCATCATCATCATCATCATCATCATCATCATCATCATCATCATCATCATCATCATCATCATCATCATCATCATCATCATCATCATCATCATCATCATCATCATCATCATCATCATCATCATCATCATCATCATCATCATCATCATCATCATCATCATCATCATCATCATCATCATCATCATCATCATCATCATCATCATCATCATCATCATCATCATCATCATCATCATCATCATCATCATCATCATCATCATCATCATCATCATCATCATCATCATCATCATCATCATCATCATCATCATCATCATCATCATCATCATCATCATCATCATCATCATCATCATCATCATCATCATCATCATCATCATCATCATCATCATCATCATCATCATCATCATCATCATCATCATCATCATCATCATCATCATCATCATCATCATCATCATCATCATCATCATCATCATCATCATCATCATCATCATCATCATCATCATCATCATCATCATCATCATCATCATCATCATCATCATCATCATCATCATCATCATCATCATCATCATCATCATCATCATCATCATCATCATCATCATCATCATCATCATCATCATCATCATCATCATCATCATCATCATCATCATCATCATCATCATCATCATCATCATCATCATCATCATCATCATCATCATCATCATCATCATCATCATCATCATCATCATCATCATCATCATCATCATCATCATCATCATCATCATCATCATCATCATCATCATCATCATCATCATCATCATCATCATCATCATCATCATCATCATCATCATCATCATCATCATCATCATCATCATCATCATCATCATCATCATCATCATCATCATCATCATCATCATCATCATCATCATCATCATCATCATCATCATCATCATCATCATCATCATCATCATCATCATCATCATCATCATCATCATCATCATCATCATCATCATCATCATCATCATCATCATCATCATCATCATCATCATCATCATCATCATCATCATCATCATCATCATCATCATCATCATCATCATCATCATCATCATCATCATCATCATCATCATCATCATCATCATCATCATCATCATCATCATCATCATCATCATCATCATCATCATCATCATCATCATCATCATCATCATCATCATCATCATCATCATCATCATCATCATCATCATCATCATCATCATCATCATCATCATCATCATCATCATCATCATCATCATCATCATCATCATCATCATCATCATCATCATCATCATCATCATCATCATCATCATCATCATCATCATCATCATCATCATCATCATCATCATCATCATCATCATCATCATCATCATCATCATCATCATCATCATCATCATCATCATCATCATCATCATCATCATCATCATCATCATCATCATCATCATCATCATCATCATCATCATCATCATCATCATCATCATCATCATCATCATCATCATCATCATCATCATCATCATCATCATCATCATCATCATCATCATCATCATCATCATCATCATCATCATCATCATCATCATCATCATCATCATCATCATCATCATCATCATCATCATCATCATCATCATCATCATCATCATCATCATCATCATCATCATCATCATCATCATCATCATCATCATCATCATCATCATCATCATCATCATCATCATCATCATCATCATCATCATCATCATCATCATCATCATCATCATCATCATCATCATCATCATCATCATCATCATCATCATCATCATCATCATCATCATCATCATCATCATCATCATCATCATCATCATCATCATCATCATCATCATCATCATCATCATCATCATCATCATCATCATCATCATCATCATCATCATCATCATCATCATCATCATCATCATCATCATCATCATCATCATCATCATCATCATCATCATCATCATCATCATCATCATCATCATCATCATCATCATCATCATCATCATCATCATCATCATCATCATCATCATCATCATCATCATCATCATCATCATCATCATCATCATCATCATCATCATCATCATCATCATCATCATCATCATCATCATCATCATCATCATCATCATCATCATCATCATCATCATCATCATCATCATCATCATCATCATCATCATCATCATCATCATCATCATCATCATCATCATCATCATCATCATCATCATCATCATCATCATCATCATCATCATCATCATCATCATCATCATCATCATCATCATCATCATCATCATCATCATCATCATCATCATCATCATCATCATCATCACTAAACAATTTACACCACCGTCTTGCCAAACAACATTGAAATTTCAACATTCCTTCCCTCGTCTTTTACGCCGGTTAATGCAACGTCTGTAGAAGAGGAATAAAAAAAATATCCTTCATCAGATTTAATAAATAAACAACAAACCTGCTACATAAACAAACCCACGATGGATGTTGCTTGTATTTCGGTGAATAATCGAAAGAAAAATGAATTAACTATTTTTATGGGAATCTTCGTGGGGAATTTCATTTGGAGCTATGAAGTGAAGACGTAAGATGAAGATACGTGATTGTGGTCGTGAGGAATGAAGGACGAACTTTAAAGGTCGTGAGTCGTGAGAATGAATTCTGAAGACCGTGAGTCGTGAAGAATGAATAACTCTGAAGACCGTGAGTCGTGAAGAATGAATAACTCTGAAGACCGTGAGTCGTGAAGAATGAAGAACTCTGACGACCGTGAGTCGTGAAGAATGAAGAACTCTGAAGACCGTGAGTCGTGAAGAATGAAGAACTCTGAAGACCGTGAGTCGTGAAGAATGAATAACTCTGAAGACCGTGAGTCGTGAAGAATGAAGAACTCTGAAGACCGTGAGTCGTGAAGAATGAATAACTCTGAAGACCGTGAGTCGTGAAGAATGAAGAACTCTGAAGACCGTGAGTCGTGAAGAATGAAGAACTCTGAAGACCGTGAGTCGTGAAGAATGAAGAACTCTGAAGACCGTGAGTCGTGAAGAATGAATAACTCTGAAGACCGTGAGTCGTGAAGAATGAATAACTCTGAAGACCGTGAGTCGTGAAGAATGAAGAACTCTGAAGACCGTGAGTCGTGAAGAATGAAGAACTCTGAAGACCGTGAGTCGTGAAGAATGAAGAACTCTGAAGACCGTGAGTCGTGAAGAATGAAGAACTCTGAAGACCGTGAGTCGTGAAGAATGAAGAACTCTGAAGACCGTGAGTCGTGAAGAATGAAGAACTCTGAAGACCGTGAGTCGTGAAGAATGAATAACTCTGAAGACCGTGAGTCGTGAAGAATGAATAACTCTGAAGACCGTGAGTCGTGAAGAATGAAGAACTCTGAAGACCGTGAGTCGTGAAGAATGAAGAACTCTGAAGACCGTGAGTCGTGAAGAATGAAAAACTCTGAAGACCGTGAGTCGTGAAGAATGAATAACTCTGAAGACCGTGAGTCGTGAAGAATGAATAACTCTGAAGACCGTGAGTCGTGAAGAATGAATAACTCTGAAGACCGTGAGTCGTGAAGAATGAATAACTCTGAAGACCGTGAGTCGTGAAGAATGAAGAACTCTGAAGACCGTGAGTCGTGAAGAATGAATAACTCTGATGACCGTGAGTCGTGAAGAATGAAGAATGAACGTGATTGTGAGTCGTGAGGAATGAAGGACGAACTTTAAAGGTCGTGAGTCGTGAGAATGAACTCTGAAGACCGTGAGTCGTGAAGAATGAAAAACTCTGATGACCGTGAGTCGTGAAGAATGAAGAATGAACGTGATTTTGAGTCGTGAGGAATGAAGGACGAACTTTAAAGGTCGTGAGTCGTGAGAATGAACTCTGAAGACCGTGAGTCGTGAAGAATGAAAAACTCTGATGACCGTGAGTCGTGAAGAATGAAGAATGAACGTGATTTTGAGTCGTGTAGGGTAAAGTTAAAGTCTGAAGGTAAAGTGTCAAGTGGAAGTGGAAAGTTAATTTCAACAAGGAAGCAGAGTAGGAGGAGGAAGAGGAGGAGAAGGAAGTGGAACGGGAGAGAAGGAGAAGAAATATAAAATTAAGAATAACAATAAGAACAAGAAGAAGGAAAAGATGAAGAAGATGAAGAAGTAAAAATAGTAAAAGGAATAGGAAGAAGAATAAAGAGAAGAAGTAGAAAAGGAACAAGAAGAAAAAGATGATATTGAGGATGAAGGAGAAGAAGAAGAGGAAAAAGAAGAGAATGGAAGAGTAGAAAGAACAAAAAAAAAGAACAATAATAAAAGAACTAAATAACTAAAGATGATAATGAAGATCAAGTAGAAGAAGAAGAAAACCAAGAGAATGAAAGAGTAGAAAGAACGAAAATGAAAAAAAAGAACAAAAATAAAAGAACAAAATAACAAACGACGTCCACATAAATAATCAACGACACAAACATCGAAAGACAAAAACGGGAAGAAGATATAAAATAACACTTCTATCAATTATTAATTTTCTATTTTGATAATCTTTATTCCTTCTCATCTTTGTCTTTCCTCATTTTTCCATTTCTCCTCCATCTCTCCTTCGTCTTGTATTCACATCATAAACTTTTCAGGGATACACGCACACGCACAGAAACGGTCATGTACACCTTTCATACTCGTGGATATACATACACGATTTGTTTTGTAGTAGTAGTAGTGGCTGTTGTTGTTGTTGTTGTTGTTGTTGTTGTTGCATTTACATATAAGTACATTGCATTGGTGGATAGATAGATAGAAAGATAGGTAGATAGATAGATGTAGGTAGGTAGGTAGGTAGATAGACGAAAGATATAGAAAGATAGGCTTATAGATAGACAGGTAGAGAGAGAGAGACAGACGGACAGACAGACAAGCAAATAGACTGATAGATAGACAGACAGACAGATAAATAGACTGATAGATAGACAGATAGATATACTGATAGAAAGATAGGCTTTTAGATAGATGGATAGACAAATAGATAAATTGATAAACAGACAGGTAGATAGATAGATAGTCTATTACTAAAATACCCCTTTGGCCGAAGAGAGCCGCTGGGTCGTGTACTATGATGTATGTTCTATAGGCTATAAGTGCCCCTTCTCTCTGTCACTCATTACAGCTGTTTAAATCCTTTAAGCTTTAGGGTCTTTCAACTTTGAAATAGATTGTATTATTTGTTCATTGGTGTATTTATTTATCTGTTCATCTATTTGTTTGTTTACTAACACACACACACACACACATGCACACACACACACGTGCACACACACACACACACACACACACACACACACACACACACACACACACACACACACACACACACACACACACACCATAAAAAACCGCAAGTTATCAAGGCCCCAAACGCTCACAGACCCACTCCGACAAAGGCAGATTAATATAGCAATTGAAATCACGCAAGCATTCCCTTCCCTCAAAGTCGGAAAATAGGGCCATTGCTCGGCTCATTAAGGACGAATATTGCTTGTGATATTGACAGTCACGTCACCAATACGTAGGAATGAATTTCATGTGAATCTCAAAGGCAATTGCAATAGGGAATGATTTGAATTGGTTGACATTGTATGGAAGTCGTGATACAGCTACAGATGTGCAATTAAATGAATCATTTATATTTCTTTTCTGTCTATTTTTGTATGACTTTGTTGTGTTATTGCCAGAAAAAAGGTAACTTAGCACGTTTTCAAAATATGGTGGTTTTCATTTCGGAAGATAATAATGGGTGACCTTAAACCACATGATGAAACTAGACGCATCTCCATAACATAGAAAACACCTCAAGTAAACATACGTGGTGCTTGTTTTAAGACTTACTATAGCTCATACAAACCCCTTTAATTAGCTATTCCCACACAATACCTTTCGGAACGGGCTGGCTACGCTGGCACTTTGGCACTTGAGCAAAACTTACGGTGGAAAAAAGCCTGTTTCGCAACTACCGACTCCCTCTCCCCTTGCCAACTGCACAAAACTTGCGCTGAATTACCGGCGCTCCAATGAACCGTGCTGGGGATACAATGAAAAGTTTTGGATGGGATATGTTATACAATGTTCTGGGTGTCTGAACGTCTTTCCGGCCGTCCACCTTCGCTTTTCCGTGTCTGGTGTAAAGAGAGAGAAGGGAGAACCAAATGGAGAGGAAGAAAAGCCGCGGGTGTGACATCGATTTTGAAACACGGCATTTCGTCTTTGCTTTATACGTACATGCAATCACACTGTACATGCATACATACATACATGCATACATACATGTGTGTGTGTGTGTGTGTGTGTGTATATATATATATATACATATATATATGTATGT
>NC_061821.1:3726129-3728629 GCF_019202785.1 Penaeus chinensis | reverse complement strand
TCTTTCTGTTTGTTTGTCTGTTTGTATGTATGCTTGTTTGTCTGTCTGTTTGTCTCTCTCTCCCACCCCTCTCTCCCCTTTAAAAATATGTATTTATTTTATTATCATAATCATTAACATTATCTTATCATTATCATTACCATCATCATCATCATCATCTAATCATTATCATTATTTTCTTACGTAATACACACAATCACATCGAACAACATGTTCTCGTCCTCACAATCATCAGCCATCAGCCGATATGGTAAGGACCCTGTTATATAATGTAAAGTTTAATTAAGGTAAGGGTTACAAAAGAGAAAATTGAGAAAAGATAGATAGATGGTTGAAGATTACGTTGATAAATAGGGATACGTAGAGAGAAAATAGAAAAGGGTGGAAAAGAATATGTTTATTTTGTGAGTGCGTGCATGTGAATGTATTGTTAGAATGAGAGAAAGATAGGCAGATTCATATACATATATATATATATATATATATATATATATATATATATATATATATATATATACATATATGTATTATGTATATATATTTATAAATATATATATAGGTATATATATATATATATATATATATATATATATCTGTGTGTGTATATAGGTATACATATATATATATATATATATATATATATATATATATATATATACATAGAGAGTGAGAAAGAAGAAAAGAGAGAGACAGATAAAGAGAGAGAGAATGGGAAAGAAAAAGAGGAGAAGAGGAGAGAGAGAGAGAGAGAGAGAGAGAGAGCAAATATAAGAGGAAATGAGAGAGAGAGAGAGAGAGAGAGAGAGAGAGAGAGAGAGAGAGAGAGAGAGAGAGAGAGAGAGAGAGAAAGAGAAAGAAAAAGAGAGAGAGAAAGTAAAACAAAAGAAAAAAGAGAAAGAAAAAAAGAAATAAGAATAAGAAAATACCACGAAAACGATAGAGCGTTAAAGTAATGTTAAAAACACCTCCCATGACCTTTTCTGACCTCCATGACCCTCAGGTGCCACGGCTGTTCATATCCGTTCTTCGTTCCCTCCTGTGTCACACTGTCTCCCTTCAAATGCCTGCGAGATTTAAATTCTTATCAAAGGGAAGAAAAGAAAGAAAATATCCTCCACGAAAGCACTTACTAAATATATTTTATAATAGTTAATTGAGCTTATATGTTGTGATTACAAACCGGCTAAATAAACCTTCGGTGACTGCTGCCTTGAAGAAAAAAATGTTTGGTATGAGTAAAAGAGAGAAAAAAACGTGATTATTTGACCATTCGGGAGATAGGGAGAAGGTGAATATTAATCAGAATAACAAATTTATGTTTCTTATACTAATCAGATATTTTTAAAGTTAATTCAAGTGGAAGGATACCAAAATTATTGCAAAAAAAAATCAAGTCTTGGTACTGTGGAAAACACGAAACCGCCCTGAAACCAAATCTGATACTCGTTGTTTGAATATTGTGTTTATTCGTTTCACCAGAAAAGCCTAGCCGTGCTTATATCTGACAATGGAATAAACATATTGAGAGAGAGAGAGAGAGAGAGAGAGAGAGAGAGAGAGAGAGAGAGAGAGAGAGAGAGAGAGAGAGAGAGAGAGAGAGAGAGAGAGAGAGAGAGAGAGAGAGAGAGAGAGAGAGAGAGAGAGAGAGAGAGAGAGAGAGAGAGAGAGAGAGAGAGAGAGAGAGAGAGAGAGAGAGAGAAAGGATAAGTCCGATATGCGAAGCTGAGCTTCGCCCGGAGCTGTGTCGACTAATGCCGTCTCGCTAACGTGTGTCAGCTGGTGCTGACTCGTCTTAATCCTTACCCGCCGTGGTGCCCAGTCACAGCAGTAACCTCCAGGCGACAATTGCAACTTCTCGCGCCTGGGCGGGGCGCGAACCGCCGACCCCTCGGATGAGAGGCCGACACGTTACCACTGTACTAGCCCGGAGGCTGGAGAGAGAGAGAGAGAGAGAGAGAGAGAGAGAGAGAGAGAGAGAGAGAGAGAGAGAGAGAGAGAGAGAGAGAGAGAGAGAGAGAGAGAGAGAGAGAGAGAGAGAGAGAGAGAGAGAGAGAGAGAGAGAGAGAGAGAGAGAGAGAGAGAGAGAGAGAGAGAGAGAGAGAGAGAGAGAGAGAGAGAGAGAGAGAGAGAGAGAGAGAGAGAGAGAGAGAGAGAGAGAGAGAGAGAGGTTCTTGACGTTGCTAAAGTTGCCATTTTCTCTGAATCTTAGTTGAAGACCCTGTTGGCATCTGATTGCATATAGCAATGGTCTAGAGACAGTACATGATTGTAAAAAGGACTTTATACTGTTTCCTGTCTTACCTTGATGTGTTCTCCAACAGGCCTTTGTACTTGACTATGGTTTACAGTTGGCAAGATCACGTGTCCAGCAAATAACTACATTGTGAGACATGTTACTTGCACAGTATTGGATCACCAGGTCCGGAAATACAGGCCCTTGGCTTAAGTTTTTTTCCCCTCCTACCAGATTATTTGCTCTGGAGACAACTCTGGGTGGAGG
>NC_061821.1:3716129-3721129 GCF_019202785.1 Penaeus chinensis | reverse complement strand
GCGGGATTCTTCGAGGCGGCGGGCGGGTGCTTCGTGGTCTTCACTCAGCCAAGCAGTGACCAGACCAACCTGGACTGGGAAGGGGCAAGGACTCTCTGCAAAAGCATGTCGGACTCCAGCTGGACTGTTGACTTGGCTGTGTTCGATTCCTCGGAGCAGTTGGCCGCGGTTTCGGAGGCGTGGGCTACGATCGGTACGTGTTTCGGAGCTTCGCGGGTCGATGGTGTGGTGTTCGATTTCGTTTTCTTTTTTATGCGTATTGTTTCGTTTTGTTTTGTTTTGTTTATTCATTGGTTTTTGTCCTCTCTCACTCGTTCGTCCCTCCCTCCCTCCCTCCCTCCCTCCCTCACTCTATCCTCACCCATCCTTCCCACAGGCGCCACCTACCCCTACCCCTATCCGTACATGTGGATCGGCGTGGAGCGACAGGGCGAGACGTGGACTTGGCTCGACGGAAGGCCCTTGTCTCGCTTCTCGAACATGTGGCGCGTTGACTATCCTGACGAAGCTTACGATACGGGCGTCTACCTCGAGGATTACAAGCTGTCCAACGGCGCCAACGTCTTCGGGAGGCTGTACATCGGAAATTCCGGACACCAGTGGCTGCGTCGGTACATGTGCCGGGCGAAGTAAGCGGACGAGGCTGCTGACGGAGAATGGATCTTCGTCTTGTGCTGTGTTGGAAACGAGAAAATAAATGTTTGAAGTAACTGCCTGTTTTTTTATTTTAAATGCCCTTTGGTGCTTAGTCTCTCTTTCTTTAAATTCAGATTTCCTTTCCGGTTGAATACATGTCGATGCTATTGCTGTTATCATTATTACCATTGTAATCATTTACGGATGTAATATAAAAGCATACCAAGCACATATTGTATAAAATATATGTGTATATGTGTATCTATATAAATATTAATAGGTATATGCATACACACTTACACACACACACACACACACACACACACATATATATATATATATATATATATATATATATATATATATATATAAGTATATATATGTATATATATATGTATAGAGATAAAAAAAAAAAGAAATATGCGTGCATATATATATATATATATATATATATGTGTGTGTGTGTGTGTGTGTGTGTGGGGGTGTGTATCATATATATATATATATATATATATATATATATATATATATACATATATATATACATATGTCCATATATATATACATATTCTTACATATACATATATTTATGTGTATATATATATATGCATATATATGTATATTTATGTATATAAATGTACACACACATATATAAATAATTATAATATATACATATACAATATAGATACATATGTAATATACATATATATGTATATATATATATACATACATACATTTACACGTGTGTGTGTCTACATGTCCGTATATTTTCTTTTCTTTCTTACTTTTTTATATGAAACTGCATATTTGATAAGGGGTATATCCTAGAGAACTTTAACTTTACTGAACAGGGATCATAGAATTGCAACAACTGTAGTGCAAGTGCTAAATTTATTTCAATCTGAAAGCCAATATCACATGAAAAAACACGCACCTATTCAAGTTGCAGATTCATACACATATATGCATAACATAAATATACAAACATAGATACAACACGATATATGAATATGCATAGATATATAGATATAAGGTATATATATATATATATATATATATATATATACATATATATATATATATATATATATATATATAATGTGTGTATACATAGATATATAAATATATGTATGTATACTGTATATACATATATATATATATATATATCACTTTCTATCTAATTATCATATCTACCTTAAAAATATATTTATAGATAATAACAGTAATGATGACAACGATAATAACAATGAGAATCAATAATGATAACCATATTATTATTGCAAGAATAATAAAAACAGTGGTGATAACAGTAATAACGATTGATCACAAGAGAGGAAATAGAGTTCCTTCCGCAGCTCGGAGTAACAGGTTTTGGTCTGTTCGACAGATGTTCCTGCCGTGTACACCCGTGTCTCTTCCTACAATGGATGGATACTAAATAAGCTCTCAAAGGGCTCCTGCTAATGGTTCTGAATTTTGGCGATGAATTTTGACTTAGAAGACGAAAAATCACAACCTCTGATTATTATTTGTCAGACGAAAATATACGCAAAGGTAAAACAAACGCTCGTTTAATTTAATTCAAATATTTATTATCAGTGTGCTAGTGCCTGTGTTCTATCTGCATGTGCAAGTGTATGTTGTGTTCACCTGTGTGTTCGTTGCAGAATTGTACTACAAGGCATTCTCACTGTAGAATTCAATAGTGCCATTCTTTGTTTTTGAATGGTCGGTTAATTTTGGTTTGTCTCTATCTATCTATCTGTTTATCTTTTTCTATGTCGGTTTGTCTGTCTGTCTCTCCTACTGCCTGCATGTCAGTATCTCACAATCTCATCTCTTTTTTTCATATGCACAATGATGATTTCTCACAAACGTTATCAATATCAGTTCGTTGGCAGCATGTGAATTGAACGAAATATTCTATCAGGATATTCTCTCTATATACGAGGTGAGTTACTGTTGGTGATTGAGTAAGTTTTGTTTAGGTGAACAGCGAGGCGTTTTTTATAATTGTCTATATTTGAGACAGTGAGAAAGGATAGTAGAACGACAGAGTCTCCCCTTAAAATGTAAACGTTTTCCTTGGACGCAAAATACATGAGTGGAGAAATCTAACGCAACGAAAAGGTTTCCCCTAAAACAATTAAACGTTTTCTTTGAGCACCATCAAGCGCTGTCGTTTTCTCCGGCCATTAGAATAAAGGGATAACTTACTTTATGATTCTGGCGAGGTAGGCGGTGTGTGTGTTTCTCCGAGTTGGTAATATAAAAGGTCCGATTTTATTAGATATTTTCAGATCCTTGTGGCAGCATCGGTATCGTCTCTGACTCCCAGTTCCAGGGCCCGGGATCGAGACCAGAGTTAACCCTCTTTCTTAGGGAAAAGTTAACAGGTGTTTCTCGACACCTGCTCGTGTTTGGCGGTTCACGAGTGTTCTCCACGGAGATAACGTCCCCCTCTCGAGGTCAGAGGTCACTCAGGTCGGCAGCTATGCGGAAAGGCAGCAGCAGGCCACTTGATGAATAACAGGATGAATAACAGAATTAAGCTGGTTCTGGCTGGCCAATCGGTAGCTGTTTTGTTTTTATTTGATGATAATAATAATAAGATTATAATAATGATGATGATAATAATGATAATAATAATAATAATAATAATAATAACAATAATAATAACAATAATAATAACAATAATAATAACAATAATAATAATAACAATAACAATAATAATAACAAAAATAATAATAATTATAACAATAACAATGATTATAACAATAATAATAATAATGATTACTATTATTATTAATATTATTATCATTATTAATGATGATAATAATAATTAATAATAATAATAAGCATCAATAACAATAATACTACTACTAATGATAATAATGATAAAATTATCATTATTGTTATTATCATTATTATTATCATTATTATTATTATTATCAATATAATATGATAATAATAACTATTATTGTTAATATTATCAATAACAATGATAATAATAATAATAATGATAATAATCATTATTACAACAACAACAATAACAATAATAACTATAATAATAATAATAATAATAATAATAATAATAATAATAATAATAATAATAATAATAATTATCATTATTATTATTATTGTTGTTGTTGTTATTATTTTTATTATTAGTAATAGTAGTAGTTTTATTATAATAAAGATTTTTTTTATTATCATTGTTAACAATAATGATGATTTTATAATAATGATGTTTTTTATTAGCATTGTTAACATTGTAACAGCAATGATAAAAATAGTAATATTAATAAAAAAAAAGTAGTTATATAAATTATGAAATAAATATGTGATTATATAAAGTCTTAATAATAGTAATAACAACAATAACAAAAAAGTATGATAATGATAATAATGATAATGACGATAAATATAATGATTAATAATGATAAAGATAATAATAATACTTAAATATGATAGTAATAATGATAATAATATAATTGATAATAATGATAACAATAGTAGTAGTTAAATTAACAAC
The DNA here is from genome assembly GCF_019202785.1 of Penaeus chinensis. NCBI lineage: Eukaryota > Metazoa > Arthropoda > Malacostraca > Decapoda > Penaeidae > Penaeus > Penaeus chinensis. The sequence continues at coordinate 3,716,958 of NC_061821.1, read as the reverse complement.
ATTAACAATAATAGTAACAATTATGATAATAATGATAATGATAATGGTGATGGTAACGATAATGATAGCGATAGTAATAATAATGATAATAATGATAGTAATAATGATAGTGATAATGATTACAATAATGATCTTAATGATAGTAATGATCCTGATAATGAAAATAACATTGATAATCATAATGGTAATTATGAAAATAATCATAATAAAGGCAAAATAATGATGATAATAACAGTAATGATGACAACGATAATAACAATGATTGTTAATAATGAAAACAATATTATTATTGCAAGAATAATAAAAACAGTGGTGATAACAGTAATAACGAAGGATAAGAATAGATAGATAGATAATAAATTATAAATAGATTATAAAAGAAAAAAAATAAGATGATATTATTAATATTGTGAACATAATCGATTTTCTCTTGTAATAACTAATAATTCAGTTATAATAATATCAATAATGACAAAACTTTATACTGATATAAAGCTAATATTTTTTTAGATAATCATATTGGAGACATGATCATATTTTCCATAAGCATTTCTTCGTCAAAGAAGTTTCAATTATTTTAAACTATTTTTACCCTTAAGAATAACAGTTGATATTCAGTTATGCTAATAATATTGTTATCCTACAAATTTAAATCCTGAAGTTGATCTATCTTCTATCTTCTACAGACATTTCATTCACGTCAAAATTAGACAAGCGCATTCATGATTAAACTATAGTTCTTCTATTACTGACACTTAAATGATTAGTTATTAATTACTAATATTAAAACAGGCGTTACTTTATAATTGTCTATATTTGAGACAAGGAG
>NC_061821.1:3701129-3711129 GCF_019202785.1 Penaeus chinensis | reverse complement strand
ATTGTTATTATCATTATTATTATCAATATTATCATTGTTATTGATAATATTAACAATGATAATTATTATTATTATAATATATTAATAACAATAATAATAATGATAATAATAATGATAATGATAATAATAATAATAATTTATTATTATTATTATTATTATTATTATTATTATTATTATTATTATTGTTGTTGTTGCTATTGTTATTGATTATCATTATTATTATTATTGATTATTATTATCATCATTAATAATGATAATATTGTAAATAAAAATAATAATAATTATTATTATTATTATTATTATTATTACCATTATTATTGTTATTATTATTGTTATTATTATTATCATTATTATCATCATCATTATTATAATCTTATTATTATTATCATCAAATAAAAACAAAACAGCTACCGATTGGCCAGCCAGAACCAGCTTAATCTGTTATTCATCCTGTTATTCATCAAGTGGCCTGCTGCTGCCTTTCCGCATAGCTGCCGACCTGAGTGACCTCTGACCTCGAGAGGGGGACGTTATCTCCGTGGAGAACACTCGTGAACCGCCAAACACGAGCAGGTGTCGCGAAACACCTGTTAACTTTTCCCTAAGAAAGAGGGTTAACTCTGGTCTCGATCCCGGGCCCTGGAACTGGGAGTCAGAGACGATACCGATGCTGCCACAAGGATCTGAAAATTTATAATAAAATCCGGCCTTTTATATTGCCAACTCGGAGAAACACACACACCGCCTACCTCGCCAGAATTATAAAGTAAGTTATCCCTTTATTTTAATGGACAGAGAAAACGACAGCGCTTGATGGTGCTCAAAGAAAACGTTTAATTGTTTTAGGGGAAACCTTTTCGTTGCGTTAGATTTCTCCACTCATGTATTTTGCGTCCAAAGAAAACATTTATAATTTAGGGGGAAACTTTGTCGTTTCGCTATTTTTTCTCCCTGTCTCAAATATAGACAATTATAAAGTAACGCTTGTTTTAATATTGGTAATTAATAACTAATCATTTAAGTGTCAGTAATAGAAGAACTATAGTTTAATCATGAATGCGCTTGTCTAATTTTGACGTGAATGAAATGTCTGTAGAAGATAGAAGAAAGATCAACTTCAGGATTTAAATTTGTAGGATAACAATATTATTAGCATAACTGAATATCAACTGTTATTCTTAAAGGTAAAAATAGTTTAAAATAATTGAAACTTCTTTGACGAAGAAATGTTTATGGAAAATATGATCATGTCTCCAATATAATTATCTAAAAAAATATTAGCTTTATATCAGTATAAAGTTTTGTCATTATTGATATTATTATAACTGAATTATTAGTTATTACAAGAGAAAATCGATTATGTTCACAATATTAATAATATCATCTTATTTTTTTTATTTTATAATCTATTTATAATTTATTATCTATCTATCTATTCTTATCCTTCGTTATTACTGTTATCACCACTGTTTTTATTATTCTTGCAATAATAATATTGTTTTCATTATCAACAATCATTGTTATTATCGTTGTCATCATTACTGTTATTATCATCATTATTTTGCCTTTATTATGATTATTTTTATAAGTACCTTTATGATTATCAATGTTATTTTCATTATCAGGATCATTACTATCATTAAGATCATTATTGTAATCATTATCACTATCATTATTACTATCATTATTATCATTATTATTACTATCGCTATCATTATCGTTACCATCACCATTATCATTATCATTATTATCATAATTGTTACTATTATTGTTAATGTTGTTAATTTAACTACTACTATTGTTATCATTATTATCAATTATATTATTATCATTATTACTATCATATTTAAGTATTATTATTATCTTTATCATTACTAATCATTATATTTATCGTCATTATCATTATCATACTTTTTCGTTATTGTTGTTATTACTATTATTAAAACTTTATATAATCACATATTTATTTCATAATTTATATAACTACCTTTTTTTATTAATATTACTATTTTTATCATTGCTGTTACAATGTTAACAATGATAATAAAAAACATCATTATTATAAAATCATCATTATTGTTAACAATGATAATAAAAAAATCTTTATTATAATAAAATTACTACTATTACTAATAATAAAAATAATAACAACAACAACAATAATAATAATAATGATAATTATTATTATTATTATTATTATTATTATTATTATTATTGTTATTATTGTTGTTGTTGTTGTAATAATAATAATAATGATTATTGTCATTATTATCATTATTATCATTGTTATTGATAATATTAACAATAATAGTTATTATTATCATATTATATTGATAATAATAATAATAATGATAATAATAATAATGATAATTTCATTATTATTAGTAGTAGTAGTAGTATTATTGTTATTGATGCTTATTATTATTATTAATTATTATTATCATCATTAATAATGATAATAATATTAATAATAATAGTAATCATTATTATTATTATTGTTATTATCATTGTTATTGTTATAATTATTATTATTTTTGTTATTATTATTGTTATTGTTATTATAATTATTATTGTTATTATTATTGTTATTATTATTGTTATTATTATTATCATTATTATCATCATCATTATTATAATCTTATTATTATTATCATCAAATAAAAACAAAACAGCTACCGATTGGCCAGCCAGAACCAGCTTAATTCTGTTATTCATCCTGTTATTCATCAAGTGGCCTGCTGCTGCCTTTCCGCATAGCTGCCGACCTGAGTGACCTCTGACCTCGAGAGGGGGACGTTATCTCCGTGGAGAACACTCGTGAACCGCCAAACACGAGCAGGTGTCGAGAAACACCTGTTAACTTTTCCCTAAGAAAGAGGGTTAACTCTGGTCTCGATCCCGGGCCCTGGAACTGGGAGTCAGAGACGATACCGATGCTGCCACAAGGATCTGAAAATTTATAATAAAATCCGGCCTTTTATATTGCCAACTCGGAGAAACACACACACCGCCTACCTCGCCAGAATTATAAAGTAAGTTATCCCTTTATTTTAATGGCCGGAGAAAACGACAGCGCTTGATGGTGCTCAAAGAAAACGTTTAATTGTTTTAGGGGAAACCTTTTCGTTGCGTTAGATTTCTCCACTCATGTATTTTGCGTCCAAAGAAAACATTTATAATTTAGGGGGAAACTTTGTCGTTTCGCTATTTTTTCTCCTTGTCTTAAATATAGACAATTATAAAGTAACGCCTGTTTTAATATTAGTAATTAATAACTAATCATTTAAGTGTCAGTAATAGAAGAACTATAGTTTAATCATGAATGCGCTAGTTTAATTTTGACGTGAATGAAATGTCTGTAGAAGATAGAAGATAGATCAACTTCAGGATTTAAATTTGTAGGATAACAATATTATTAGCATAACTGAATATCAACTGTTATTCTTAAGTGTAAAAATAGTTTAAAATAATTGAAACTTCTTTGACGAAGAAATGCTTATGGAAAATATGATCATGTCTCCAATATAATTATCTAAAAAAATATTAGCTTTATATCAGTATAAAGTTTTGTCATTATTGATATTATTATAACTGAATTATTAGTTATTACAAGAGAAAATCGATTATGTTCACAATATTAATAATATCATCTTATTTTTTTTCTTTTTATAAGCTATTTATAATTTATTATCTATCTATCTATTCTTATCCTTCGTTATTACTGTTATCACCACTGTTTTTATTATTCTTGCAATAATAATATTGTTATCATTATTAACAATCATTGTTATTATCGTTGTCATCATTACTGTTATTATCATCATTATTTTGCCTTTATTATGATTATTTTCATAATTACCATTATGATTATCAATGTTATTTTCATTATCAGGATCATTACTATCATTAAGATCATTATTGTAATCATTATCACTATCATTATTACTATCATTATTATCATTATTATTACTATCGCTATCATTATCGTTACCATCACCATTATCATTATCATTATTATCATAATTGTTACTATTATTGTTAATGTTGTTAATTTAACTACTACTATTGTTATCATTATTATCAATTATATTATCATCATTATTACTATCATATTTAAGTATTATTATTATCTTTATCATTATTAATCATTATATTTATCGTCATTATCATTATCATACTTTTTCGTTATTGTTGTTATTACTATTATTAAAACTTTATATAATCACATATTTATTTCATAATTTATATAACTACCTTTTTTTTATTAATATTACTATTTTTATCATTGCTGTTACAATGTTAACAATGATAATAAAAAACATCATTATTATAAAATCATCATTATTGTTAACAATGATAATAAAAAAAATCTTTATTATAATAAAATTACTACTATTACTAATAATAAAAATAATAACAACAACAACAATAATAATAATAATGATAATTATTATTAATATTATTATTATTATTATTATTATTATTGTTATTATTGTTGTTGTTGTTGTAATAATAATAATAATGATTATTGTCATTATTATCATTATTATCATTGTTATTGATAATATTAACAATAATAGTTATTATTTTCATATTATATTGATAATAATAATAATAATGATAATAATAATAATGATAATTTCATTATTATTATTAGTAGTAGTAGTATTATTGTTATTGATGCTTATTATTATTATTAATTATTATTATCATCATTAATAATGATAATAATATTAATAATAATAGTAATCATTATTATTATTATTGTTATTATCATTGTTATTGTTATAATTATTATTATTTTTGTTATTATTATTGTTATTGTTATTATAATTATTATTGTTATTATTATTGTTGTTATTATTGTTATTATTATTATCATTATTATCATCATCATTATTATAATCTTATTATTATTATCATCAAATAAAAACAAAACAGCTACCGATTGGCCAGCCAGAACCAGCTTAATTCTGTTATTCATCCTGTTATTCATCAAGTGGCCTGCTGCTGCCTTTCCGCATAGCTGCCGACCTGAGTGACCTCTGACCTCGAGAGGGGGACGTTATCTCCGTGGAGAACACTCGTGAACCGCCAAACACGAGCAGGTGTCGAGAAACACCTGTTAACTTTTCCCTAAGAAAGAGGGTTAACTCTGGTCTCGATCCCGGGCCCTGGAACTGGGAGTCAGAGACGATACCGATGCTGCCACAAGGATCTGAAAATTTATAATAAAATCCGGCCTTTTATATTGCCAACTCGGAGAAACACACACACCGCCTACCTCGCCAGAATTATAAAGTAAGTTATCCCTTTATTCTAATGGCCGGAGAAAACGACAGCGCTTGATGGTGCTCAAAGAAAACGTTTAATTGTTTTAGGGGAAACCTTTTCGTTGCGTTAGATTTCTCCACTCATGTATTTTGCGTCCAAGGAAAACGTTTACATTTTAAGGGGAGACTCTGTCATTCTACTATCTTTTCTCACTGTCTCAAATATAGACAATTATAAAAAACGCCTCGCTGTTCACCTAAACAAAACTTACTCATTCACCAACAGTAACTCACCTCGTATATAGAGAGAATATCCTGATATAATATTTCGTTCAATTCACATGCTGCCAACGAACTGATATTGATTGATCAAACGTTTTAATACATTATTGATAACGTTTGTGAGAAATCATCATAGTGCATATGAAAAAAGAGAAGAGATTGCGAGATAATGACATGCAGGCAGTAGGAGAGACAGACAGACAAACCGACATAGAAAAAGATAAACAGATAGATAGATAGAGACAAACCAAAATTAAAATTCTAGTGTCTAATAAAAGCCATTATGCCGACCATTCAAAAACAAAGAATGGCACTATTGAATTCTACAGTGAGAATGCCTTGTAGTACAATTCTGCAACGAACACACAGGTGAACACAACATACACTTGCACATGCAGATAGAACACAGGCACTAGCACACGGATAATAAATATTTGAATTAAATTAAAATCATTAGCAGGAGCCCTTTGAGAGCTTATTTAGTATCCATCCACTGTAGGAAGAGACACGGGTCGTACAGACCAAAACCTGTTACTCCGAGCTGCGGAATCAACTCTATTTCCTTTCTTGTGATCAATGGTACTCTTCTATTGCCATACCTTATTGGCATCACAACTTATACATTTGCACACCAAACGAACCATTATCCCCTGCATTCTCAGCTCACCGAACAGAACGAAACCGAGACATGAAACACAACGCATTAACTCACCAACAGCCAAAGTCGTTTTTTTTTTTCGTCATCAAAGGTCCCCCGGAATCGCCCCTGCCAGCGATTTGTCCAGGGTCGGCAGCGCAAATCTTGAGGAGTGAGAAAATATCAACTCGGATTTCTCCAAGATTTATAAAGTAGCGTGCCTGCTGTTGCAGCTCTCACTGGAATTTCCTTCTGTGTAATTACGATAGTTACGTACATGTTTATCAGTAACAGGGAAGTTTGAGAAAGCGTGAGCGCTTTTACGCTCCCCATGATCGAACACAGTGACCCCCGCTTCCTGGAGTTCGTCCAGAGGTGTCAAATCCAATTTAAAAAAAGAAGAAAAAATAACGCCATTAGCAATAAGGGCAGCATTAATGGCTTATACCTGCTTATGCATACCCTGAAAAACAATACTTTTTATTTCACTGGTAATCTAACTAGAAACATTTTCATCTATATCGTTGGCGTTTATAGGAACGAAATTATTGGCACTTTCTTCAACTGACAGCATAAAAGAAAATAATGGAACATAAGAGTTATCTTTCAAAAAATAAATATCAAGCACACAATTTCAAAAACCTAAGAAGCCTTCACGGTAGTTCAACAAGCCCCATCCTATAATGACTGCCTCGCTATTTCCGAAGGTCTTATCAGGCGGCAGGCAAATGGGTCCCACGTCGTCGTCGTGCAGCGTGCTTACAGCTACGTCGTTGGCCTGAGATGACAATTTAGTCCTGTGATGTTATTAGTAGTTTCTTATATCAGTCCGTTTGTATTCCATATCCGTTAGAGGCGGATATTTTGGCCTTGCGTCTTATGTTACCATCACCGCGGTGATTATATTCCATCCCCCACAGCCACCAAACCTCATCTCTCATTCCCACCATACCCCATACCCCTCCCCCCACAGCAACAATACCCCGCTCCCCGTAGACATGTACATACCGAGGTCGTGACATCGAACCTCGGGTGCATAGCGACTTTCTTGGCACCAATGGTTTGCGTGATGCCTTCGTCTTCAGTTTCTACGTTCGCGCCCGGTCGACTCGGGTGTGTGCGATTACTGGGTTGCCAACATCAGCATGCTGGGATCAAAGTGGAGGCGGAAATGAACTGGCCGCCCTACCGCATCATCCCGCGGCTAAGTAGGCATGTTCCTCTACGGACACATCTCCGACATCCACTTGGATATGGGAAAAAAAACTCTGACATTGGCTTTTGCTCCACTTCCTGACCACCTCTGCAGTAAAGAACCGCGGATAGAGTGGCTGGACTCGGTTAGACGTGGCAGTAATGCACGGATGAAAACCCCTTACTACTATGTTTAATTCCTCTGTTAAACATTGAACTAAGGTAAGTTAGCTTCTGAGCAGCAGACCTAAGCGAAGTAGCTTAGTCAAGAGTGCTAATATTATGAAACTGAATCGGTGAGCTAATGTGTCTTCATGTGTACTCAGAAACGGCAGAACGCGCTTTCAATACCATCCACTGACATACCTACCCATACACACATCAGGTAAAGAACGTGATACTAAAAATCTTACCTATAATCGACACAGTGGGCTGCCGGTATGATGTGGAGTGACGTGATGATAGACCCACCGCAGAGGTAGGTTAAGACACCGTCCCTGATAGACAGACGAACCATCCAAGGGTATTCTCCGAGTTGCGATGCTTGCCCGCCCACAATCTTTGTCGCCCCCGCGCCCCTCGGAGCCTTCCCACACACTGGAAATTTTACCCTGTGATGTTGATGATTATGAACAGGACGAGAAAAAGAGGAAATTGGTTCCATAGCTGAGTTTTGTGCAATATTAAATATCAAATGAACCCAGCTCAGAAATCACGTATAATGGAGGTTAATGACTGTACACAATGTATGAAGTTTACCTCGCAAGCTTACTTATTTACCGATGACAGAATAGCAAGAACGGACCCGCTTTCTATCAATCTATATGCATTTCGCAATACATTCTGTGCAATTAGCATGATCCGCATTAAAAAAAAGGTTGATAACGAACAGGTCTACCTACCTTGCTTGCATCCAGAAGCCTGTGTTGCACCGCTACTCCCTCCTCCTCCTCCTCCTCCTCCTCCAGACACTGTGGGGAGTTTGGATAATTTAATACTTAATGCTCTATAACTTATCATAAGAACGAAATATTATTTTTGCCTCAATCTTCCTCGCTTTATTTCCGATTTCCTTTTTTTTCTTCCCTTCTTTCCCTCTTACTTGTCACCTGTCCCCCCCATTTTCTCTCTGATAGGTTCACATCGAGACTCACCCTTCACACCGCTGACGACACACAAGATATCTGTCCTGTCAGTGACTTCGCTGACTTTCTGATACGTAAGACGCACAGTCTCCAGCCCCTTTCGCTTATCAGGGCCTTCGTTATTACAAAACCTGGAGAGAGAGAGAGAAAAAAAGAGAGAGAGAGACAGAGAGAGTGAGAGGGAGGGAGAGAGGGAGGGAGGGAGGGAGAAAAAAAAAACCCCACATAATTTGGAGTACGTCACTGTTGGGGATTTAGTACCTACTACACTTTTTTTTATTTTTCTTGAAATAGGTAAAATTGTGCTGTGTTCACGATACTTGAAGGCGTGGAAGTAATATAAAATTAAAATCAAAAGTAAAAGTAGCAAAAAAGAAAAGAAAAAGATGAAGACCATTTAATCCCCTCAATGCTGATAGAAGTTCCTCTTAAAAAGGTTCTGATGTAATGAGCACAAGGGATGTGAAGTTAGAACGACCCAAACATTCGTCTAGAAACCACCCTGTGTATACCTCACTTGGTCTTTATACATATGTATTACTTATGTATACCTCAGTTTTTGTCTTTAGCTACGTAAGATAAAAATACTTAATTATTTTTCTAGAAAGAGGATACTTTATTTTATTAGTTTTACATAAAGTCAATATATTTCTATATTATCTTTTTTTACTAAGATTAGGAAATTGTAATAAAAAGTAGTTTTTTTGTTACCCCACCATACATTCTTTTAATTAAAGGGTACACTGTTATATTTCCATGGTACTGTTATATTAAGATTGTATAATTGATATTTTGATAAAGAAAACAATATGTACTATTTTTTTTATTGGAAAGATTCATTTAAGTTCTGAAAATTATGCATGTATAGATTAAGAAGAACTATATGTTTGTACTGTATGTGGTCTGAGTAGCCTTTAAATTTTGAAGTATATACAGTACTAAAACCTGATTCTATAGCTATAATCATAGAGAGAGAGAGATAAATCAGAGAAGAGTGCCATAGAATAGCCTGAGAGTATTTTAGATCATCGTGAAAAATCCGAGGTAAGAAAGAATATTCAGCTGTAATTATATAATTAATAAAATCATAAAATACTATACATTTGATTTATAGAACAAACGAAAGTAACTATTTGAGATCAAACTGGAAATTAGAGATAAAGAGTATGTCTTCTTCACAGCTCGAGGCTGGCACATGGCACTTGAACAACATCCCGATGTGTCTCTCTCATTATCATTAAGAATTTAAAACCCATTCAAAGAGTAAGTGTCCTTAACATTTATAATTGTATACTATTAAAATTATGTTTAGTCCAAAAATTACTATAATGTGCATACAATTACTTAGATCATATATAATGACATAAATGTTACTTGTTTGTTTGTAAGAAATATTTTATTCTTTCAAGAAATGATTTACTTAGAATTGATAATTTTATATTGTTTTATCATTCCTAAACTAGAATAAT
>NC_061821.1:3671129-3693629 GCF_019202785.1 Penaeus chinensis | reverse complement strand
GCTTAAGACATTAAAATAAACATCTATATATATTCCATAAAGAAATGATGATAAAAATTAGTAATGTTGAGTACTAATGACTAATGATAAATCACTGATTGATTATAAATGATTAATGGCCGCTGACTGATGAAGCTGAAGATGGTGATAACAGAAAATAAAATTACAATCAAAATTATAATTATCAGAGTTTAATTCCATTTGGTGTGACAGGATATTTGTTCTTATTTGATTCTAAGCTACCCCCTTTCTGCAAGGGATGGCCGGGGTTACCATTAACTGGCGGTGCGGGATTCGAGCGTGGTTCAGCTAATTCGCTAGACGAAAACGCAACCGCTGCACCAATAATAAAAGACCTGAATCATAATGACAGTAAAAACAAAAAAATCAAAAGATAATAAATACAAAATAAAAAATGTTGATGAAAAATCCTTAATTTTTTTTTTTTTTTTTTTTTAATAATGATAAAAAGATTATCTCGCATCTTAACAAATTACTCCAACAAACCCCAAAGTTCTATAAATTAACACAAATCAATAAAATAAAAACAAAGAAAATATCGAAAATATCGGAAAAAAAAACACGAAAGAAAAAATATATATGTACCTATACAATAAATCTCCTTCACACAACAAAAAAATCTCCCTCATTACTCCCTCTTCTCCAACAAACTCAAAATCTCCTTCACACCACAAATTACCCCCTCTTCTCCAACAAACTCAAAATCTTCACACCACAAATTACCCCCTCTTCTCCAACAAACTTAAAATCTCCTTCACACAACAAATTACCCCCTCTTCTCCAACAAACTTAAAATCTCCTTCACACAACAAATTACCCCCTCTTCTCCAACAAACTCAAAATCTCCTTCACACAACAAAAAAATCTTCCTCATTACCCCCTCTTCTCCAACAAACTCAAAATCACCTTCACACCACTTCTCCAACAAACTCAAAATCTCCTTCACACAACAAAAAAATCTCCCTCATTACTCCCTCTTCGCCGTCAGCAGGATCCCTTCCTCTGCGTTAGAAACGGCCTTGTAGCGAAGGGCGAGTTGCTGTACCATCGGGTCGGGGTTGTCCTCCAGCATTTTCTTGAAGGTGAGGCCCGTGTTGCCCCAGCCTGGGAGGGAGGAGCCGACCAGCTGACGGAGGAGGGAGAAGGGGGGAGGGGTGTTAGGGCATGGGGGACGTACTTTTTTTAATTAGGGGGGGGCGAGGAGGGAGAGGGGGTTATATAGGGTTATTTTGATTTATTTTGATCTTTTTATTTTTCTTAGGTGTGTATGATTACTTTTTTTTGTGAAGTAGTTACTGTCTTTATTATTTGTTTTTATGTTTTTCTGCGTTAAATTACTCGCATCTTCTTTCTTTTACGGTTTACTGTTGTTGTTGTTTTTTTTTTTTTTTTTTTTTTTTTAATTCTCGAAACCGTCAAGCATTCCTCATCGCGCGAACAAAAAATCCCCAAAACGGATACACAAAAGAGAACGCTGACGATGAAACAACTATCTATTACCTGCTCGAGGGTGTCTATCGGTGGCTGCGACAGAGGGATCGTGAGGAAGGCGGTGAGGGAGGACCGGTAAACCACAGTGATGAGGAGCCCCGTCCAGACCCACATTATGAAGTAGCTCCGTGTGACGTCACTGCGGGGTTCCTGTGGGTTATTTAAAATGTTATTTGATTCGCTTGTTATCATTTTATTGAGCTTTTTATCTATCCACCCACTCGACCATCCCCCTACCCATCCATACATCCATACATCCATCCATCCATCCATCCATCCCTCCATCCATCCACCCACCCACTCACCCATCCCCCCACCCATCCACACATCCATCCATCCACCCACTCCCCACCTATCCACCACCCACTCCCCACCCATCCACCACCCACTCCCCACCTATCCTCCCACCCACCTATCCACCACCCACTCCCCACCTATCCCCCCACCCACCACCCACTCCCCTCCTATCCCCGCACCCACTCCCCACCTATCCACTCATCCACCCACCCATCCACCCAGCTCCCTAACCTGTGGCATCCCGACGCCGAAGAAGATCCCGGTGCCGTAGAAGACGACGTGGCTGAAGGTGGTGGCCCAGACGCTCTCATCCTGAAGGAGGTGGAGGGCGAGGCGGGAGGTGGCGTAGAGCAAGGGCGTCCCCACCAGGAGGCACACCAGGCCGAGGATCCAGACCTGTGGGGGGGAGGGGGGGGGGTTAGTGGTGGTGGTGGTGGGGATGGTGATGATGATGATGACATTTATATATATATATTATTGTCTTCATTTGATGATGATAATGATAATGATACTACCAATAGCAATACTGATAAAAATGACAAGAATAATAGTAATTATAATAATAACAACAACAATAACAGTAATAATAATGATAATAATAATAATAATAATGATAATAATAATAATAATAATGATAATAATAATAATAATAATGATGATAAAAATAATGATAATAATAATAATAATAAAAAACAATGATAATGATAATAATGATGGTGATGGTGATGATGATTATCTTTGTCTTCAATTTTGTTGTTTTTAGATTTGAAGCATATAAAAAAAAATTGTGCGTTCACAAATGTGTATTTGGGGGAGGGTAGCGCTAGAAATCCACCTTGAATAAATTGGGAACCGCTGTTATAAATAATGCTTAAAACTAACTGGTAAGTCTTAAAGAAAACATACAACTTGAAAACAATATACAGAAGGTACCTAAATTATGTATAACTCCCTCGCGTAGGCTACAACTAAGAGGAATCAAAAACTAAAAGAACAAAACCGTATCAGAAAACCAACCAAGTTCACAGCTAAACCATATATCAATTTAATCAAATAAGATTTAACTTGTTATCCTCACTGACCATGGCCGCCATTAGTCCTTTGTTATTCGCACAAAATATGGCGACGCGGGCGGTTATTCGCACAGTCGACTCGAATATACGAAACATTAACGAACTGTCTAACTTTATTGTTTAAAAATATATGAAAACGCGGTCTCGGTGACGTCAGAAGCGTGTTATCTTATGGAAGAGTTATTTTCAATAGCAAGGGTGTAAAATATTAATGAAAAACGTACATGAATAAAACGAGACCATATGAAAAAAAAAAACTACATGAATGGCATTATAAAATAATAAGATTAAAAGCATAAAAGAAATGCGCATGTATCCCTTAATACTAAAAAAAAAGAAAGTTGAATAGCATCTTAATAATACTAAAACGAATATTAACAACATGAAGGTACATTCAGTAAAAGATCTCGCTACAAATTTTATAATAAAACGGAAGAAACTATGCAATATAAACAAAAATAAACAAAAAACAGTAATAAACAACGTAAACGAGATACCAGGTCACATCCTCCTGTAAACACAATAACAAGAAGAAAACCAAAGAAAACAAAAACAGACTAAAAGAAGAGAAAAAAAAAACACCACAAACAGAAACAAGGATAAGGATAAGTCCGATATGCGAAGCTGAGCCTCGCCCGGGCTATGCCCATGAGGGGAGCCCGGCCTGTGCCGACTAATGCCGACTCGCTAACGTGTGTCAGCTGATGCTGACTCGGCTGAGCTTAGTCCTTACCCGCCGTGGTGCCCAGCCACAGCAGTAACCTCCAGGCGACAATTGCAACTTCTCGCGCCTGGGCGGGGCGCGAACCGCCGACCCCTCGGATGAGGGGCCGACACGTTACCACTGTACTAGCCCGGAAGCTACAGAAACAAAGGACGGTAAAAATAGACTCACCTCCATGCTAAAAGGGTATACGAGAGCAACCCATTGTGGAAGCTTCTCGGGCAAGGGCGTGATGAAACAACCAAACTCCATGTCATAAGGAACTGTCATGTCCACCACCTAAAAAATACAAAAATTTATTTGTCAAAGTTCCATGCCTTGATAATTTAGTGTCTTTATTTATTTATTTATTGTTTAAGTAAATTCGTTGTAAAGTAACTGAATTACTAGAGAGAGAGAGAGAGAGAGAGAGAGAGAGAGAGAGAGAGAGAGAGAGAGAGAGAGAGAGAGAGAGAGAGAGAGAGAGAGAGAGAGGGAGAGAGATAAACCTTGGAAGCGGGATGGATTCAAAAACTTAATTTCAGTGGATGTATATATGATGAATAAAGATATTTACCTTAGATTCCAAAATAACAAATAGGAATCGATTTTCCTTTTTTTTTTTTTTTTTTTTTTTTATAAGCACTACTACGTCAGATGCAGGCGATGTCGAATACAAATATTTCCGAAGGGATCTGAACAAAGCGATTTTACAAAACACATAAATAATACAGTATAGAGTAAATGCAGAAATATTACTAAAATAGATGTAAACTAGCATATTATATAACATATAATTCCTTAATTATATGTTATATAATCATTAAACATCACTATACAACAACGATAATAAAAAGGTACAAAAAAGTGAAAAAAGACACCCACACATAATAATAATACAATAATAATAATGATAATAATAATAATAATGATAATACCAATAATAATAACAACAATAATAATAATAACAATAATGATAAAAATGATAAAAATAATGATGATAATAATAATAATAATAATAATAATAACAACAACAACAATAACAATATCAATAATAATAACAATAATGATAACAATAACAATAACAATAGCAATAACAACAATGAATAAACGCATAACCAAATCAATAGATCAATCCCAACCTCCAGATAATGTATGTGAATGAAGAGATTAGCCACGCCCATATGCGCTCGCCGCTGGGTCAGGTCACCCGTGAGGCCAGTCCAAGAGCCGTTTTCCAAGGGCGACCCCCACTTGTCTCCGTCCGAGGGATTCACGATCTGGAGGTCGAAGTTCAGCGCCTCCGACAGGATGTGAAGGAGGCGGATGTCGATTCCTGTGGGAGATGTGAAGGAGAGGTGGTGGTGAGGGTAGAGTGAGGAGGAGGAGGAGGAGGAGGAGGAGGATGGTGGAGATGATGATGATGATGATGATGATGATGATGATGATGATGATGATGATGATGATGATGATGATGATGATGATGATGATGATGGTGGTGGTGATGATGATGATATGATGATGATGATGATGATGATGATGATGAGGAGGAGGAGGAGGAGGAGGAGTAGGAAGAGGAGAGGACGGAACAAGGCGGAGATGATGAGGAGGAGGAGGGGGAGGAGGAGGAGGAGGAAGAAGTTGATGTTGAGGATAGGAGGAGGAGGAGGAGGAGGAGGAGGAGAGGAAGGAAGAAGGTGGAGATGACGAGGATACAAAGAGGAGGAGGAGGAGGTGGTGAAGGTTGAAGGAGGAGGAGGAGGAGGAGGAGGAGGAGGAGACGGAGGAGAGGAGGAGGAGGAGGAGAAAGGAGGAGGAGGAGGAAGAGGAGGAGCAGGAGCAGGAAGAGGAGGAGGAGAAGGAAGAAGGTGGAGATGATGAGGATAGAAGGAGGAGGAGGAGGTGGTGAAGGAGGAAGGAGGAAGGGGGGAGGAGGAGGGAGAGCAGGAGCAGGAAGAAGAAGAGGAGGAGGAGAAGGAAGAAGGTGGAGATGATGAGGAAAGAAAGAGTAGGAGGTAGTGAAGGAGGAAGGAGGAGGAGGAGGAAGAGGAGGTGGAGGAGGAGGAGCAGGAGGAAGATGAGGAGGAACAGGAGCAGGAAGAGGAGAAGGAGGAGAAGGAAGAAAGTATAGACGACGAGTATAGAATGAGTAGGAGGAGGAGGAGGAGGAGGAGGAGGAGGAAGAAGAAGGAGGAGGAGGAAGTGGAGAGGGAGGGGAATAGGAAGGATGAAGGTGAGGAACGTGATGGGAATGATGATAACAATAACTACAATGATAATGGCAAGGACACAAGTAATTAAAGAAACAACAACACTTACAACAAACATAAGTAACCAAATCCTTCGAAGTAATTACTCATGGCAGCAAAGATAACCGGAATGACAATAAGCATTACCCTTCCGACCATCCCAGCTACTCCCCCCCCCCCCCCCCCCAATCCTTCTCTTTCTTTCCCCTTCTCCTCCTCCTTCTCTTTCTCCTTCTCCTCCTCCTCCTTCAGCTTCTAATTCTAATTCTTCTTCTTCTTCTTCTTCTTCTCCTTCTCCTCCTCTTCTTCCTTTTCCATTTAATCCTTCTTCTCCTCCTCAGTCTCCTTCTAATAATTTTCCTTCTCCTTCTCTTTATCCCTCCATTAACCTCCTCTCCCTCTTCCTTCTCCTCCCCCTCCTCTTTTTTTTTTCTTCTTCTACCTCCTCCTCCTCCTCCTCTTCCTCCATTTCCCCTTGTTTCTCTTCCTCTTCCTCTTTTTCATTTTCTTTTTCTTTCTTTTTTTCTTCTTCTCCTCCTCCTTCTTCTTATTCCTATTAATATTATTATTATTATTATTATTATCATTATTATTGTAAGGTGACATCCTAGTCCTCCTCATCTCGGGCTTTGGAGAGCATCCCCTCACCACTCGTTCCTGTCGTTCGGCCGCGCCCGGATCTCGCTTGCTCTCTCCTTTTCTGTTGGGGGAGGTCTAATCCTTTCGCTTGGCCTTTTATTTTGGTCTTTTGTTTCTGAAGTTTTAGTGAAGTTTCCCCTTTTTTTATAGCCGTTTTCTTTCCTTTTTTTTGTGATTGTTTGTTTGATTTTACACAGTCATTGTGTTTCGTTCTTAAGACTCGAAAGTCTACTTTATTTGATTTTCGATATATCTTGATTTAATTGTTATTTTATTTCATTTTCATTATTATCTAATCTTTCGAGTATTTTACACTCGTCATCTTTTACTTTTATCTTTTTGTTCGATATTTTTAATTTCATTTTAACTTGGGGTTATTTTTAATCTTTTCTTCTTACACTGTAAAAACATGTATTTTAACCTGTAGGGTAAAATCTACAGTTTTATAAATATAAAAGATGTATAGTTCGTGACGTAGTTCATGACGTCACGAACACTGTAAATACCGCAAAAAACGGCGCGAAATATACTCAGTCTGGACCAGATACCCTGTGTGTTACTACCCCTGTGTGAGCTGGGACGCCGTGAAGCGGCCACGCCCCCCGAAACCGAGAGAAGTTAAGTTCTGTGTGCTGACATTTGCCTTTTCTGAGGAGCTGGACGTGATCCTTTTTTTTTTTTTTTTTCTTACTTATGTGTTACATATTCTCCAAATAATCTTAATCTGCCAATATTGATGACTTTACTTTTTATTTAATATTAACACTCGTAAGTTTTAAACAATTTGTTTGCATTTATTTTATTAAACATAAACGTTTTCGAAATGCACTTAAGGATGTGACTTTACCTTTTTTTTAGTTATGGTAAGATACATTAAATATTTCTTATAAAAGGAAACCCATAGGCTGAACGTCAAGGAGTGAAGATTATGCTAGGTCTTCTTTTTTTTTTTCCTTTGTTTGCTTGTTTGTTTGTGCCTAGATGCTTCACGCTACCACAACATAGCATCTAGACACTGGGAACCCACACTTATATATATACTAATAGCCACAGAGCAAAAGAACACCTCACAGATAATTTGGTGGCATTCGGTGGGATTCATACGTGCGTGATTACGTACTCTCGTATCACTCCTTGACGTTGAGACGTCCAGCATAGCTACTTTCCATAGGTTATATTATGCATGGTGAAAGTAGTTTGAGTGAGCCTATTGATTTTATTCAACTGTTCCGTTTACTGTGTTTTGTCGTACTGTATCTTTTACTGTTTTTACTTCAATTCTCTGGATTCCTTACTTTCATGTTTCTCTCTTATACTGATCTTACCAGGTTTTGTTCTTAGTTGACTTATTTTACGGTTCCTTTTATTTTTTTCCCCCCTGCGTTTTACTACGTCTGTATTTCTCTTTTTAGTCCATTCTTACTTTTGTTCGTCTCGCTGTGGGCTTTTATTGGTTTTACTCCCCGCAGTTGTTGCTAGTTATGCGTTCTTTTTACTCATTTTATTTAATTCATTCACTTTAGTGTGGCTATTCCACTGTTCTTTCTTCCTTCTTTTTCCGTTCGTCTACCGGCCTGATCATTACTGTGTTCTTCTATAGTATAACTTTAGTCTATTTTTTTTTTTTTTTTTCGTCTCTCTCTGAGTCTTTTTAGCTTTTTGCTTCTACTGCATTGGATGTTCGCTTTTACACTTTACTTAGGTGTTATTGTTCTCTTTTTCTCTTTGTTTTATCAAGTTTTCATATGCTGTTCATTTCCTGTGCTGCTTGGGCTATGCATTTGAACTTAGCGGCACTTCTTTTTTTTGTGTATGATCTCTCAGTTTCTATTTGTGTGTTTTCTCTTTTACAGTGATTGTTCCTTTTCTCTGTGATCGTTAACTTTGCTGTATCAATTTTTTACTGCTTTACTTCTTTTACTAGCTTGTGTTTACCGTTTCTTTTACACATTATTTTATTGTGTTTTTATTTTTCGTTTTGCAGGGTAGATTTACTTTTGTGTATTGTCAAAAGCCTGGCACCCATTCTTATTTTTGTTTTTAATTTTTTTTTTTTACAGCTTTGTAATATGTTCTTAATTAATCGCCGGCTTGCCCATTTAGATATTATGGCTCATGTAGCTTAGGGACTCTTTTATTTACCCTTCCTGTGTGGTAACCCGTTTTTCTTGGCAGCTTTGCTCTGATGTCCGACGCTCGCTTCTTACTCAGGGCTCGTGTCTGTTGTTTGTGGTCTTGCTGAGGGTTCGTGACTTTTATCTTGGTTGCAGTTTATCTGCAGAACTAGGTGTTCAGTGTAGCTCCTGGCATGAATAGAGAACAGGAGAGACAGAAGCGGTCCGAGAGGTTTCAGCGCCGACGGAACCTGCAGTCCAACAGCCAACCCACCTCGCGTGACCCATCTCCAAGCCAAGTTTCGTCCGAGCTCCACCAATTGGCGGTTGTCACTGGAGGTTCTAACCCAGACGTACGTGAGGCAGTTCGAGTCATGGAAGCTGAAGTCGACATGTTCAGCCAGATCATGGAGCGGGTCAACACCCTAATTGCAGAGGTTCAGGGGTGCAAGGAAGCAAAACGATAGGCTTGAGAACCGACTCCAGCGCCAAGAGGAGATGCTCAGGGAACAGAGACAGCTAGAAGATCGTGCTGGGCGTGATGACCAACACCAAACCTTAGCTGCACAGAGGGGCGAAGAGATCCAGCAGTTGCGCCACCAGCTTCAGCAACAACGGGCCGAACTGGAAGAAGCTCGTCACTCCCAAAGCGAGCAAATCCCTGCACCTACCGACACCACTCAGCAGGCAGCTGAGAGGAATGAGGAGATTCATCAGCTCCGAAGGAGGTTACAAGAACTTGAAAACGAGCTGGCAGACTCTCGTCCCTCCCGAGTCTCCCCTCGTACTGCACAGGCTGTGGACACCATTCGCCCGCCTCCTGTACTTCCGCAGCCTCTTCCTCGCAGCCGACCTCAAACTCCTGAGCCAGTGGACCGTCCTTTACCTCCTCAGCCGCAGTTACTGCAGAATACCCAGCCATATCTGCCGCACCAGCCTCTACCTGAAAGGAACTCCTTCCCATCACATCCGAGGGACCTCTCTACAAGATGCTGGAACTGTTCACCTGCGAATGGCCTCCCTGCATCATGCTCCAACAATCCCTCAGTCTCTTATGTGTTCACGAAGGAGAAGGTACCTCACTTCAAAGGAGATGTTTCAGCCTCCCAACCCTTGAAAAGAAATCAGGAGGTTGAGGGTTGGATCAGGGCTATTGAGAATATTGTCAAACCACCTTCATCTGCGGCATATATCCAGGCAGCCAGATCCAATTGCAGGGGACCAGCTGAGCTCATTATAAACTCACCATTATTTGATAACATCACTGAGTGGGAAGTATTCAAGGCAGCATTGAGAAGTAAGTTCCGGGGTACCTACACCTCATCGGACTTCTATAAGGTGCTCTACGAGAATCGGATGCTGCCAGGCCAAGCACCTATGGACTACTACCTGCAGCTGGAGGGGAGCGTGTACCAGGGATATCGAGACCACCGTGATGCCATAGGTGATCCTGCAGAGCTTGTGAGAAGGGTGTTCTTGAGCGGCATTCCTGCATGGCTCCGTGATTTCCTTGCGGTGAGGGAAGATGGAAGTCCTACACAGCTTGCTGAGACCGCCCAACGCATATGGAATTCGCGCAATGGCATCCACCATGGTGATCACTCCTCGATGTCTCCAGGCCAATTCCCAGAGCGACCACCACGTGGGCGTGATCACTATGCCTTACCTGTATCCACAGAACCCCCAGCCATGCACACCATCTTTCCAGTTACTGCCCAAGGGAAATGGTGTTCTTTCCACAGGGTTTCGACTCACAACACATCAGAGTGCCGTGTTATAGCTTCCTCAGCACCAAATTCTCCTCCAAGGCGCTTGTGCTTCCAGTGCAGGAGACCTGGTCATCTGGCTAAAGAGTGCCCCTTTCAACAGGGCCAGGGTGAAAGTGCTCCCACAGCCCCTGGCAGAGTTGGAGCAGGGAGCATGCAGAGCGCCAGCCACCCGAGCCATGAAGTCAGTCGCCACAATGACAGCTTCGGGGCCAATCGGACGACCACTCGTGGAACTCAGTATTAATGGAGCCACAGCTTTGTGCTTCATTGATACCGGTTCCGAAGTAACCCTCATAAAGCCCAGGGCTCTTCAACTGGTAGATCCCGAGGGACACTTACCTCGGAAGGAAGCCACCCGTCATCTTCGTGGGGTCTCTGGTCTACCATTTGATACTTCTTATGACATCACGCTGACCTTCTCTCTCAATAGTGACACCTCGATACACCACCAAACAGCCGTCTGTGATGTCCAATTTCCTGGTGATGTACTCCTTGGGATGGACTTCCTGCGGAGGATTACCTTTAGCTTTTCCTCAAGCCCTCATGACAACTTTGCTTTTCTCCAGTTGGAAGGACAGGCTTTCTCAGTGACTTATACAGATACTGCTTCTCTGCATCTGTGTGTGGTCCATTTAAATTCTCCAGAAGTAGCAGATACCTCTAATCCCTTGCCTGCTGTAGTACACCTCCGACAGACCTCGGAGCTCCCGCCACATACAGGGCGCTTCTTGGAGGGTATTATAGAGCGATCAGGCCCCAGTGATGGAGATCTCCTCCTTATGCCTCAAGAGTCTTCAGCTTGGGTGTCACCCTACTTAGTCACCACAGCCTCAGGACGCCACTGCTCTGTGTGGGCAGTAAACCCTACGGCGAAGCCAGTACGACTGTCACAGGGGACACGGCTAGGGTCAGTGCTTTCAGTGGAGTCAGTCTTTTCATTGGACACATCAGCACCAGCACCCCCAGATACCAATGTTGCTGAGGACACAAACCCCATCGAGTTGGATACCTGGGAAGATGGTGAAGAAGCAGAAGACTTTGCATGGGAAGAGGACCTGTTTGATCAAACCTATGGCCTAGAGGATTTTGGGTATGAAGAGGACTTCACTCTTCTTACCCATGAACTTCCACCCTCACTAGCCCTTGCTGCAGTTGACGCTGTTGAAGGATCAGCCATTCAGCCTTCAGTGGACATACCAGATCTTCAACATCTAGAAGAACCCCAGCGCCAAGAATTACAAGCCTTGCTTAGTCGCTACCAGGGTCTTTTTGATGGAGGAGATGAGGCAGTAGGACATGTCCCAGGGATCCAACATCGAATCACCACCGGAGCTGCTACACCTGTGTGTACCCGTCAATGGCGTCTTCCACAGGCCACTAAGGACACCATTCGGGAACAATGCAATTCCATGCTCAAGAACGGTATAATAGAACCATCAACATCACCATGGCTCAGTCCAGTGGTTCTTGTAAAGAAGAAGTGTGGGTCTTTGCGGTTTTGTGTAGATTATCGCAACCTGAATGCTGTCACTACCTCGGACACTTACCCTCTACCACGTATTGAAGAGCTCATAGACGAACTTGGTCCTACTGATACTTTCACGACCCTAGATGCCAGATCAGCCTATTGGAGCGTTGAAGTCCACCCTGCTGACAGACCCAAGACAGCATTTAGTGATGGGTATCGACTCTTTCAGTTCTGCAGGCTACCCTTTGGTCTTAGCACGGCACCCACCACTTTCCAAAGAACTATGAATCTTGTGCTTTCTTCTGTCCTGGGACGGCATACCCTTGCGTATTTGGATGACATTATAGTTTATTCCAAGGGCTTTTCACAGCACATAAGGGACTTACAAGAGACTCTCCAGCTACTTTCTGCAGCTGGGATGAAACTAAATCCTGAAAAGTGCAAGTTTGCAAACACTACCATCAACTTCTTAGGTTTTACCATTTCGCCCGAAGGTGTCCACCCAGACCGTGACAAGGTTTCTGCAATCTCAGACACTCCGGTGCCATGTACCATCAAGGAGGTGCGTCGGTTCCTTGGTGCTACTGGGTTTTTCCGTAAGCATATCAAGGGCTATGCCACACTTGCAGCACCCCTACATCTTCTACTGAAGAAAGGACAGCATTGGGAGTGGGGGAACCAGCAGCAGGAAGCCTTCATCAAACTTAAGGAACACCTGGTATCTGCTCCTGTCCTCAAGCAGCCTGACTTTACCCGGCCTTTTGAGCTCCATACCGACGCCAGCAGCATCGCTATTGGAGCAGTTCTTCTTCAGCGAGATGATGATGAAACGCCTCATGCTGTAGCATACTACAGTAGAAAGATGCGGGACTCTGAAACACGCTATCCTGCTGTTGACTGTGAGGCCTTAGCTGTTGTTGAAGGCGTTCGTGTCTTTGATTCCTACCTGTATGGACGCAAATTTCTCATCCTAACTGATCATCGTCCTTTGGTTTACATTTTTAAGCACCGTACAAAATCACCAAGGATGACCAGATTTGCACACGATCTCTCCTTTTATGATTTCGAGATCCGGTACAAGGAAGGTCCCACAAATCATGTCCCTGATCTGTTGTCAAGACAAGTTGCTGTGACCGATGTCAACAACATGTCTCCACAGGATTTAGCAATGGAGCAGAGTAAAGACCCGAAATTGCAGAGATTGATTTCGTATTTGTGTGATGGAACTGTGCCTAAACGTAAGTTGCCCACCCCTCTTTCAGACTTCGAGCTCAAAGATGGAGTCCTATACAGGTTACGACATCTACCTGATAAGATCATCTATCAGCTATGTGTTCCAGAAAGCTTACATAGAACAGCTCTGAAGGCAGCACATGAACCACCTCTTGCAATGCACCCTGGAATACACAGGACATACCACAACCTGTGTAACATGTTCTACTGGCCAAATATGCTCCGTGACACTCGCCAGTACGTTCAACACTGCCTTTCCTGCCAGCAAGCACATGGGGTTGCACAGAGAGTGCCCATGGCAGAAGCCCCTCTTGCACTTTATCCTCTGGAGCGAGTATCAATGGATATTATGGACCTTGGTCAAGCCCCCCTGAGATGGGCTCTGACAATCATTGACCAGCATAGCCGATTTATACAGGTCATTCCACTTAAGGACATTACAGCCTCCAGAGTTCATCGTGCTTTCTTGGACAACTGGGTAACGTACTTTGGGCCACCCCGAATCATCCAGTCAGACAATGGTAGACAATTCATTGCTCATGTCTTTGCTGAGCTAGTAGACATCTTACGAGCAACACACCACTTCACTATCCGGTATCACCCTCAAGCAAATGGTCTGGTAGAAAGGACAAACCGTGTCGTCAAAGCTGCCCTGAGTGCTGTTGTTGGAGATCATCACCGGGACTGGCACAAGTACATCCCAGAGCTTCGTCTTGCACTGAACTCTGCAATTCATAGATCCACAGGGGAACAGCCACTTTACTTGCTTACTGGGCGTCATGCTTACTTTCCAGTGGGTTTAACCAATGAAGCGATATTCGGGGAGAACAACAACTTTCAGCAACGGTTGAAAACTGCTCGCCGTGCTGCGGTTGCAGCTTCAAAAGATGCACAACAGGTTTACGGTAGAAGCTACAATCAAAGAGCTAGGGGCAAGTTTACACCAGAGGAAGGACAACTCGTCTGGTACAAGGAGATGGTGCCCCGTCCTTTAGGACCGAAGTGGCGTGGTCCTGCTCGTGTGTGTAAGCGGTTTGGTCCAGTCTCTTTTGAGATACAACATCTGGAATCTGGTAAAGTTCTAAGGTCTCATCTCAATCACCTGAGGCCATACCACCCTCCAGAGGAGCTCACCTATCCTGATCAAGAAGAACCAAGAGATCTGGAAGAGGTTCCTGAACCAGATGACCCATGGATAGCCATTCTCACTACCTGTGTACTGGATCCTGTTCTCAAACACGGATCTGAGTGATCTTCTGAACATTAGGGACCTCATTCTGGTGCGCCCTTGGCCTTGTGCCACACTAGAATGAGGACTGCTGTTAGTTTGCTCAGTAGGGAACTTGTGAGCGGCGAGACATGGGCATGCCCCACGTCGGCACAAGTGGCTGATATTTCTTTTATTGTTGCTGTAGGGACTCTGCCTTTAGTGAGCCATTGGCCCAGTGCCACACTGAGGTGGAGAAATCTGTTAGCTGTTCCTGATTGGTGCTGTATGCTGCCTGCTCTGAAGTCTGTCTCCTTTGGCACATGTTACAAGAGTTCCAGCTCCTGAAGGAGGTATCGAGTGGCATCTTTGGCAGATGTATGCTCGCTTCGGTAACTTAAGTAAGTTGAAAGGATCACATTTTTTTTAACTCTATGTCCACTCCTCATAAATCGTCAGGACTCAGGCTTACCTCTCATTTCAGGTCTCCACTGCACGTTTCGACCCAGGGTGGGGGAGGAATCTGTAAGGTGACATCCTAGTCCTCCTCATCTCGGGCTTTGGAGAGCATCCCCTCACCACTCGTTCCTGTCGTTCGGCCGCGCCCGGATCTCGCTTGCTCTCTCCTTTTCTGTTGGGGGAGGTCTAATCCTTTCGCTTGGCCTTTTATTTTGGTCTTTTGTTTCTGAAGTTTTAGTGAAGTTTCCCCTTTTTTTATAGCCGTTTTCTTTCCTTTTTTTTGTGATTGTTTGTTTGATTTTACACAGTCATTGTGTTTCGTTCTTAAGACTCGAAAGTCTACTTTATTTGATTTTCGATATATCTTGATTTAATTGTTATTTTATTTCATTTTCATTATTATCTAATCTTTCGAGTATTTTACACTCGTCATCTTTTACTTTTATCTTTTTGTTCGATATTTTTAATTTCATTTTAACTTGGGGTTATTTTTAATCTTTTCTTCTTACACTGTAAAAACATGTATTTTAACCTGTAGGGTAAAATCTACAGTTTTATAAATATAAAAGATGTATAGTTCGTGACGTAGTTCATGACGTCACGAACACTGTAAATACCGCAAAAAACGGCGCGAAATATACTCAGTCTGGACCAGATACCCTGTGTGTTACTACCCCTGTGTGAGCTGGGACGCCGTGAAGCGGCCACGCCCCCCGAAACCGAGAGAAGTTAAGTTCTGTGTGCTGACATTTGCCTTTTCTGAGGAGCTGGACGTGATCCTTTTTTTTTTTTTTTTCTTACTTATGTGTTACATATTCTCCAAATAATCTTAATCTGCCAATATTGATGACTTTACTTTTTATTTAATATTAACACTCGTAAGTTTTAAACAATTTGTTTGCATTTATTTTATTAAACATAAACGTTTTCGAAATGCACTTAAGGATGTGACTTTACCTTTTTTTTAGTTATGGTAAGATACATTAAATATTTCTTATAAAAGGAAACCCATAGGCTGAACGTCAAGGAGTGAAGATTATGCTCGGTCTTCTTTTTTTTTTTCCTTTGTTTGCTTGTTTGTTTGTGCCTAGATGCTTCACGCTACCACAACATAGCATCTAGACACTGGGAACCCACACTTATATATATACTAATAGCCACAGAGCAAAAGAACACCTCACATTATTATTCTCCTCCACTCACCATCGTAATGAAGATGCCGATGACCCATAACCTTTGCTCCTACTTCTCCTCCTCCTCCTCCTCCTTCTTCCTCCTCCTTGACCTCGACCTCCACGATGGACGGCGCATGCTCGAAGGTCACCGCCCGGAGTTGGAAGCCGTGGAAGTTGTCCAGCTTCTCCGGGAAGAGGGTCACTCCGCGCTGGGGCCGACGACGCGAAAATCTCTCCGCGAGATACACGGGTTCGGGCAAGTCGCCGCGGAAGACGTGGTGGGACCAGATTTCGAAGTCGGTGCCCGCGGTGTTGGTCTGAGGGGATGTTGGTGAGGGAGGAGGTGGGAGGTAAGAGGGGGGAGAGGGATGGGTAAAGAAGAGGGAGGGAGGGAGGGAGGGAGGGAGGGAGAGAGGGAGGGAGGGAGGGAGGGAGAGTGGGAGGGGAGAAAAATAGAGGGAGGGAGGGGAGAACAATAGAGGGAGGGAGGGGAGAACAATAGAGGGAGGGAGGGGAGAAAAATAGAGAGAGGGAGGGAGGGGGAGGGGGAGGGGGAGGAGAGAGAGAGAGAGAGAAGAAAGAAGAGAGAAATGAAAGAAAGATAACAGAAGGATAAGCTAATATGATGACAATCGAGCAAAGACAAACAAGTAAATCAAAACAACCCTTCTTTGTTTTCATAATACGAAATTATTTTTTTCATTTCACTTCATCCTCAAAAGAATCATAAAGCAACACACTCTACCCCTTTGGCCCTCCTGACCACGACGGCATGAGGTCGCCAAGCCATGACCTCGTTGTCCAGCACGACCTTAGGCCCAGCGAGGTCATCCGAGGTCACGAAGACGAAACGACCGAGATAGTCGAGCTTGGAGTCGAAGTCGCTCGAGAGAATGAGTGAGCGGAGACCTGCGGACTGGGGGGGGGGGGGGGAGTCGATCGATAGATGGTGTGAGGATAGAATTAATAATAGAGTTGATGTAGATATTCGATTTTTTAGAGTAATATACAATTTAGATATTCGATATATATTTTTTTTAAATGAAAAGGACGATAAAGTGAATAACAACTTAATCAGTAAATTTGTATACATACATACAGTATATAAATAAAGACAACATGCATTCGCCCACACACATACTGTAATTATGTGCTGTACTATTAAACAATAATAATTGTTTTATATTACAATTCAATTCCTGGAGGGTTCAGCCATATTGTGTAATGCGTATTTTTGCTTACTTTGCTAGATAAATTATTAGTTTCTGATTCTGCATTACCTTTATAAAAATAAACACAAAAGCATATAACGACCTGCAAACAGACGCACTAACACACTAACATTAACACACATACAAGAGAAATGCACACACGCACACACACGCAAGAACCCAAACGCACGCACGCACGCACACACACACACACACACACACACACACACACACACACACACACACGCACGTACACACACACACACACACACACACACACACACACACACACACACACACACACACACACACACACACACACACACACACACACACACACACACACCTTTGTAACATTGAGCCTTGAGATTGCAACTCACACTCGAAGCCATAATGAGATAAGCCGAACACGTGCGATAGGGGATGACACTCGTGTTCGGAGGCATCCTCAGGGCCTCCTCCTCTCCTCCAGGGACGTGTTCAAGGGCTAAGAGGCTTGTAGGACGCTTTAGGGCAACCAGGACGCCTTCTATGTCTGCATCTGAGTCTCGGGGATCCCACATAACGTGTAGCCCGCAGTCCTGTAGGAACCTTTGATAGGAGACGAGTGTGGTGTATGAGGGTATGCTTCTTCACGCAGAAACGAAGTCCAATAATGGGTGAGGAAGAGAGGGAGGTGGCTAATACATGGTAATAAAGCCATGACTGAGAGAGAAGGAAAAAAGGCAAGTCAGAAGCAAGAGGAAAATTGATCTAGATGAGGAAACCAACGTAAAAAAAAATCGAATGACTCAAAGTGAACGAAAGATTACAACAAATATTTATTGTAAAAACCTTTCGTGTTTGCAATGTACTAGGAAAAAATAAGAACTAGAAAAAAGAGATTACAACATATATGAGAAATTACAATAAACAAGATACCAGAAAAAAAACTAGAAAAAAGAAAAGATAACAAATATATATATTATAAAAACCTTACGTATTCGTACCAAAAATAAAAAACATAAAAAACTGCAACCAATATGAGATACCATGAGCAACCATACGTATTTACAATGCACTATAAAAAATATAAAAAAAATATTAAAAACTGGTAAAAAAAAAAAAAAAAAAAAAAAAAAAAACAGAAGATCACAACATACATATAGACAATTTAAGAAACCTTACGTGTCTGCAATGTACTCAATGACATCTGGAAAACCTCCTGAATTTGCTCGGTGCGTCGTTGAAGCTGGTAAGTACCCGTTCGTAGGCATGGTTTGGGCGGATGACTGAGATCTGTTGCGCCAGACGGAAACCAGCAATAGCCTGTGAAGGATATATATGTAGAGAGGAGATGGAGGACGTGGAGAAAAGCGAGGAGGAGGAGGAGGAGGAGGAGGAGGAGGAGAGAAGGAGGAGGAGGAGGAGGAGGAGGAGGAGGAGGAGGAGGAGGAGGAGGAGGAGGAGGAGGAGGAGGAGGAGGAGGAGGAGGAGGAGGAGGAGGAGGAGGAGGAGGAGGAGGAGGAGGAGGAGGAGGAGGAGGAGGAGGAGGAGGAGGAGGAGGAGGAGGAGGAGGAGGAGGAGGAGGAGGAGGAGGAGGAGGAGGAGGAGGAGGAGGAGGAGGAGGAGGAGGAGGAGGAGGAGGAGGAGGAGGAGGAGGAGGAGGAGAGGAGGAGGAGAAGGAGAAGGAGGAGGAGAAGGAGAAGGAGAAGGAGAAGGAGAAGGAGAAGGAGAAGGAGAAGGAGGGGGGGGCGGTGGAGGTGGAAAATGAGGAGGGGGTGGAAGAAGAGGAGGAGAGGGAGAGGGAGTTGGAGGAGGAGAGGAAGAGGGAGTTGGAGGAGGAGAGGAAGAGGGAGAGGGAGAGGGAGAGGGAGGTGGAGAGGGAGAGGGAGTTGGAGGAGGAGAGGAAGAGGGAGTTGGAGGAGGAGAGGAAGAGGGAGAGGGAGAGGGAGAGGGAGGTGGAGGAGGAGGTGGTAGTGGAAGAGGAGGAAGAGGAGGAGAAGGAAGAAGAGGAGGCGGGGGAGTAGGAGAAGGGGGGGACTGGAGAAAAAGGCGAAGGAAAAGGAGTGGGAAAGGAGGAAGGAAAAAGGCAAAAGAAAATGAGAAGATGATGGCGAAGGAGGATGAAAACGCAGAGGAGAAAGAGAAGAAGAAAGAGAGAGGGGAGGCGAAGGAGAACGAGAATGAAAAGGAAAATGAGAAAAATGCTAAAAAGGAGAAAAAAAGGAAAAAGAAAAAAACAAAAAAGAAAAAGAAGGAAGAGATTTTATCTTAGATGAATAAGTTTCCATTTGAAGTTCTTGAATAGCCACTTAAGAATTGTTTACAGTAGTTGTATTAAATTTTAATTAATCAGAAAAGTGGATACTTGTCTGTTCTACAAAAGAAAAAAAAAAATAATAATAATAATAAATAAATAAATATATGAGAGGCATGGCTATAGCTGCGTAACAAAGGGAAGCATTTGTTTCAAAAGCAGAAGAAAAAATATTTAAATAAATTGCTAATTTGATTTTTTTTTTTTTTTTTTTTTAATACTTTACACTCGTTTACC
This sequence comes from Penaeus chinensis, assembly GCF_019202785.1. Lineage (NCBI taxonomy): Eukaryota > Metazoa > Arthropoda > Malacostraca > Decapoda > Penaeidae > Penaeus > Penaeus chinensis. Next base: position 3,673,984 of record NC_061821.1, on the reverse strand, counting down.
ACATTCACGCATCTGCTAAACAGAGGTACACAAATATACATACATACATACATACATACATACATATATACGTATATAAACTGTGTATATATACTACCACACTTACATGAATTTCAACGTCCGTATCATCGTTGTACAGCAATGCGTTGTTTCTCCTACTACAACGGCAAGATAACTGCTCTCGTCTGCCTCACTTCATTTATTTTCTACCATGAAAAACGTTGCCATGAAAACCTTCACTTAAAAAAAAAAAATCTTTATGTATCATCCATGTTTCATATATTTTCAATCTTTGGAGTTGGTTGTTATTACTTTTCGTTCGCGATTTCCAAAACTTTTTCGTTGTTTTTTTGAGAGAGAGAGAGAGGAAGAAGATTTGTAAGATTAAGTCCTGAATCTCATATTTTCACACCTCGAGGAGCAATATCTATATATAAGTAATAGTTAAGTGAACGTGATATAATGATACTAACAATAATGAGCGAAAAAAAGCACACAGGTAGAGGTATCTATTACACGTTGAAGTGTCCCAATAGTTCAATGGAAATCAAAGGTCATACGATCGAGTTTCTGACCTGATTAACGAATTCCTTTATCACAAAAAAAAAGTGTGGATCATGTGATTTCTAGTGAAATTGCGAAAGACTGGCTAATAAGATAATAAAATTAATGGATTATAGACCACATTCTTTTTAAAAAAGTAGTGTGTGTTTATATGTGCATATACACACATGCACACATTCGTATCGAGTATCCTGGAAGGTAATCTTTAGGTACGAAAAGTTTTTTCGAAGTGTTTTTTTTTTCGGGAAAATAACTTCCTCGAAAAAAAAAGAAAGTTTTTTCGATGCTACGAAACCCAGTCCGAGTTCCGTTTTCTTTTCTGAGTTTGATATTTCCCATTTTCTGTTAATTATATTCGTCGATTTATCTCCCTCTTTTCGTTAGTAAAAGTTCTCAAAAACTTTTTAATTATACAATTCAATAGGGGGAAATTATACACTTATTTATGGATTATGATAATCATCATCAGTGGTTTTATTATTTGTATTATTTTTATGTGATTACATGTTTATCATTATCATTATTTTTATATCGTTTCTCACCTTTCTCTTATTCACCAATTCCCTCTTTCTGTTTTTATTTCTCAGTCTCTCTCTTCCTCAATCTCCAACTCTCTCTCTTTTCCTGGAATTATTTCTCTCTCTCTCTCTCTCTCTCTCTCTCTCTCTCTCCCTCCTCCCTCTTCCCTCTTCCCTCTTCCCTCCACCCTCCTCCTTCCCCCCCCCCCCCCGCCCTCTCTCTCTCTCTCTCTCTCTCTTTCTCTCCTCCCCCCCCCTCTCTCTCTCTCTCTCTCTCTCTCTCTCTCTCTCTCTCTCTCTCTCTCCCTCTCCCTCTCCCTCTCCCTCTCCCTCTCCCTCTCCCTCTCCCTCTCCCTCTCCCTCTCCCTCCCCCTCCCCCTCCCCCTCTCCCTCTCTCTCCCTCTCTCCTCTCTCCTCTCTCCTCTCTCCTCTCTCCTCTCTCCTCTCTCCTCTCTCCTCTCTCCTCCCTCCTCCCTCTTCACTCTCCCCTCCTCTCTCCCTCTCATCCCCCCTTTCTCTCTCTCTCTCTCTCTCTCTGTCTCTCTCTCTCTCTCTCTCTCTCTCTCTCTCTCTCTCTCTCTCTCTCTCTCTCTCTCTCTCTCTCTCTCTCTCTCTCTCTCTCTCTCTCTCTCTCTCTCTCTCTCTCTCTCTTTGTGACATTATATGAACAATCACCTTTAAGAGGAACAACCTTTTCGCTTTCCCACAGTAATTGGATTTTCAGTCGTTACACCAAACGGTCGTTAAGGTAAGAGCGACGGTTAAAAGTCTCGATACATTGGTTTTTGTGTTTAAATTCAAATATTTGAATTTGCGTCGGTGTGGTTGCGTAAAGTGAGGTTCAGTTTAGCTTATGTAAGGAAACTGGGAAATAATAGATTATTGGATAAAGATAGATATAATAGACTGTTTGATACATATAGGATTTGGTTGACAGATAGATATAATAGAGAGAGTGATAGATAGAAAAGATAGAGATGACATGTTGAATATGTTATAAGAGTAATTTTAAACGTTCCAGCATTTTTTTTTTTTTTTTTTTTTTTTTTTTTTGCATTTTACTTTCTAGGTTACTAATATTTTAACTCACTTAGAGTTGATGTTAATGTGCGTTGCGGTTATGTTAATGAATCATTAGAGAGAGAGAGAGAGAGAGAGAGAGAGAAAGACAGAAAGACAGAAAGTCAAACAGATCGATAGACGGACAGACAGTCAGATACAAAAACAGAGGCAGACAGACAGTTTGAGAAACAAACAAACAAAACAGAAAGATTGAGAAAGCGAAAATCAAACATACAGTCCACGCAAAACAAAATAAATTAAATCACGCATAAATCATCCAAATAAAGGTTGATGCAAATAGAACAACCAGCAGACTAGTTTGCACGGTGCATGTGAAGTCACGGCGGCATGCAACTCGAATAAACTTTTTTTTTTTTTTTTTTTTTTTTGTGGATTTGCGAAGGTTTCAGAATTAACGCTGAGGACAAGACTACTCCGTCCTTTTTTTTCTTTTTTTTTTTTTTTTCTTTTTTTGACTTCTGTTTTTCATTTTTCTTTCTTTCTTTTTCGGATAATTTTATCGCAGATTTTTTATGATGATGATGATGACTATGGTTGTGTTGATCGATCTCACGCTGATGATACCAGTAAGAGAAATGATGATGATAATAATGGTGATAATACATCTATTCATCATAGTAATGATAAACGAAATAAATATGATGGTGATATAAATGACGATATTAATGATATTAATTTTCTGCGAGAGAA
>NC_061821.1:3661129-3666129 GCF_019202785.1 Penaeus chinensis | reverse complement strand
TGGAGGGCACCGGAATAAAAAAAAAATTCCAACATTCACGGCACACCCCACCATAAACCCACTGGCCCTCAATCAATCTGCCGACGTTGTACTTTCTTTTGCCAAATTTAGATTCGTCAATTTCTAAAATCGTGCCAGGGCCACCAATTTTATCAGCACTATTTGTTAAACACCACGAAATCAGCACTTCGCGGCAAAAACTTGCCCAGCCACAAATTGTTTTATCAGAGTTTTAGTTCGTGTCGTATCACTGAGTACGAGAAATAATTTCTCAAATATGAAATCACAAAAAAGATATTAGTTTCGACATCTATATTTGATTTAGCAAACCAAGTTTTATGAAAAATTGTTTTTTTTTTTTTTTTATTACACCTCACAGTTCTATTGTTAATTTTTCTCAACTTGCCGCATCGGAAATTTTTGTTGTTAATGTCTACTCGACAAATTGCACTACACTTTTCACACTTTTTTTCAGTCAATATAAGTCCATGAGTTTGTAAAAAGTTAATAATGTCTTCTATTTTCCCAACAAATTTCGAGTGGAAATCTAATGTACCACTGTAGCACTGATGGCACAGATCGGTCATTGTCACTGAGAGGAGTGAGGCCGGTCACTGTAGTCAAGAAATGTGCAAGTGTTATTTGTATACTCGAAATAGCGTAAGCATTGACTGTATTGTTTGAGTAGTAAAGCAATTAAAAAATTTAATAGGGTTAAGAAAGTAAGCCTGGAAATTTTTTATTTAACGTAAAAACGGCTAAAATGCGAAGATATATGAACAGTAAATAGATGGCCGTGTATATTTACATAATAAAGTATATGGAATATATTCCTAAAACTATAATGAGCAATTCAAATCTTAAACTGCCGCCTCCTGATTGCTCGTGACGTTGTGATGACATAGGTGCGCAGTAGAACAGAACGGACTTAGCCGCTGGAGCACCGACTGGACTTAGGCTGTGAGCGGCGCTGTCCGCGACCTTTTTCCTTTATTTGTGGTGTTATCGTTAGTGTCTGCAGATTAGTTCCTGTGCCGATGACTGTAACTTTTTCTACTCTATAAGAATATCATCTGCAATTTGCCCTAGCTTAGTGCGTCCAAACCATAAAGATTAACCCTTCATTTCTGGTACAGATCACAGGTTTTGGAGTATCGCCTCAAGCAACTGAACTCTTTTCAATGTTTTTTTCTGAGAAACGATGGTGATTTTCCTTTTGTTTGCTTAGAAATAGTAGTGTTTCATCTCAATCTGGTGTACAAGCCTTCTTAAGTCCTATTGCCAAGCCACCTATACTGGCTACACCAATCGGATGTAATTCTTTACATTACGGACATACTCACCAGAGACTAAATCCCCAACTCCACATCACAAAATTAATTAACCCGTTACTGCCGAGTCACGTGAATAGCCAACATAACAAGCCGCTTGATCTACCAGGTATGGCTATGCGCGCATCGAGTGGGAAGTTCTGCTACACATAGCAGACTCCTGCTCCAAGCGGCAGGATGGTTGCTAGAAATCACTGGAATCTATGACTCCGAAAAATTTCTAATACCGTCACTGAGGGATTAAATAAGCTAAGTTGCTGTGTCTGGCATGCCCTTCGAGTACTGCCCAAGGGAGGGTAGATGGGGAGCTCTGCTTTCATCAATTTCTACTGTGTTACCAGCACCACAATTTTTTTCTTGGGTGTTCTTTAGACATTATGCCATACACTCTTATTCTTATTCATCTTATACTTCTTATTCTTCTTCAGTCTGAGTTCATCTTAAACTAGTTTGTAAGAAAAATCATATCTTAGAAACAGATTTATGAAAAATAAATTAGATTCAATGTCTAGGTGAGTGTTCTTGAACCAAGTGTTTTTTAAAATTGATCTTTGGAACTGGCATCAAATGCACCAATTATTTATCCTACATGACTTGTCATATCTAAAATGATTTTTCTTTAGGTCAGTTTGTCAGTCTGCCCAACATTATTTATACTGAATAGTATTCATAATGATAACATGCTCAGACATAGTAGATCTCCAGTTACAGCTTAGTTTACAGGCATGAAGTATGAAATTAAATAATTATGCAAAGTAAGTTAACCCTACACTGATAGTGTCAGAATTCACAGCACTCATTCTGGAAAATACTGGCACTGACATAAGGGCATCAGTCCAATTTGTTTTCTATAAATCCATTTTCTAGAGAGTAAATAGAAGATAGGAAACGTTAAGTATGAATTTTTTAATTCACGTGATACTCCAGTGTTTAGGTATGTGTGGATAAACTGTTGGGACAATGAGTTATTTTTAAAATATGGTTTTAGGACTTTGGAGGGTGCGTTGCTCTTGTTAACAAATTGCTATTATAGAAATGATAAGATATATGTGAATATATATGAAAAGCCAAAGGCAGGGCAGTACTGTGATCCATGGTGACCTCAAACAATGTAGGTGCACAGTGGCCGAGTGGTAGGTGTGAAAATTGTGGACTTAGTTACGTGAATGCCAAGTGGACTTAACTTGATTGCAGAGCTGTGCAAAATACATTTACATTGAAATTCTTGTTTTGTTTCATTTCTGCTGATTATTTTTTAAAATATTAGTCTGTGTAGTTTAACATTTCCTATAAGAATGTGGTATTAGATTTCCTCAAAGTCGGATTACTTAGGCCGGCCTGGGGTTCGATGTATCTTTGCTCTTCTTGGGGCAGATGAAGTTCAGCCGTGGCAATTAAAAAATGATGAAGGAACCAGTAGTGGTTGGGGAAGGCTCTCAAACACAAGTACATGCTAAAATACTTTGTCCACAATGATTTATGATTAGATGTTTGCACCCATGTCTTTGGTATGCCATACACTCAGCACTTTAAATGAGACTTCCCTCTCAAATGAATTTCTCAGTGACGGGATTCAACACTGCCATGTCCTTTGTATACCTCCACAACAATGACTCAAACCCAATCTCACAAGGCAATAAGCACTTGATAGAGCAAAAACAAACCAACTACATTGTATGACCCAACAAAATGATTGTCTAGCCAGCATCTACACAAGCTTCATGGACATTACTTGTATTTTAGCAAGGTTTTATAAACAAAATAATTGTCTATCCAGCATCTACACTAGCTTCATGGACATTACTTGTATTATAGCAAGGTTTTATAAACAGTCTATGGAGGTATTCGATGGGAGTGATTTAGAAATTCTAATAGAATGTGAGGTTAGCAAGATTTCTAGAGTTTGGATTAGGTTCCTCTGACGTTGCTCTAACACTTTGACAGTGGCTGATGTGTATATATGTTGTCTTTGTAAAATGGTAATGCTATGCAGAATCGCAGAGTAATATGTCAGAGGAGCCAGGTGTTTTTACAAACCATAAAAGGAAGTAAACTTAACACAGATAAATCAGCCGGAGGAAGACATTGATGGGCAGAAGATAAGATTCTTTGAGGAGAAGCCTCCTGTTGAGGAAAGCAGGGCATCAGCAAGTAAGATTGCCAAACAATTGCCAAACAGTGTGGACCTGATTCTGTCATGCACTGAAGCTTGTCACAAGGTGGTCACCACAGTGCTTCCCCTCCTGTTTAGCAGTCGTGAAGCAAACTTTGGAGACCCTGCACTGTACCTGAAAATGTGTTGACTTTACACAATTGGTGCTGACAATGTCATCATCTCTCAGATGCTGGATAGGGATGGTTTGGTCATTTCAATTAGATGACTGGAAGTGGTCCCTTGTAAGACAGGCAGAGGGACGGTATAGTGGGTTGCCTGACACCATCCCCATCCAAGATATCTGTAGTATCACCATCGCCAAGACCTTCATCACTACTTGGGTATCTCACTATGGAACTCCTGCTATGGTTACCACAAGAGTGGAAATAAGTTACCTTGCATTTTTGCAAACTATTCATGTTCTAAGTATTCCATTTCAAGAGAATACTTGGAGCCATCTGTCATTTGACCATTTCCAAGGCTCACAACAGATTGATGCTGCCATTGCTAGAGTAGGATTGTAAACATCCTTTTTCTGGAACTGATTGTCGAGCCATTGTTGCTGCATCATGAACATAATCTTTCATTTTGTGTCATCTCAATTTTCTGGAATTAGTTTTACACTTGTTTTTAGACATGGCATTATATCATACCATCTGTGGACAATGGATTAATGCCTTTGTTTTCTTTTTGTAATATGTTATAAGCATATTGTAATAATGTAATATTTGATGTGCATTTTCATGGATATTTTATTTTTATTTTACAGAAGTGATAAAATACCACCATTACATAAAATCTGTTACTTCCCTATTACTAAATGCCCTTCCCTTGGCTCTTTAACAAAAGGCCCATGATTTAAATTTAAAGCAAAGGATTTTCTCCCCAGAAATGAGAAGCTAGCTGCCAAGGGCTTCCCCATGCCCCGGGCCCGCAAGACTGGTACCACCATTGCAGGGATTGTGTTCAAGGATGGTGTGGTGTTGGGGGCAGATACAAGAGCCACAGAGGGTGACACTGTTGCTGACAAGAACTGCAGCAAGATTCATTACCTTCAGCCCAATATGTACTGCTGTGGAGCAGGTGAGGGAGACTGTGGAACAGCACAATCAATTTTATTATTATAATGATTAGTTTCATCCTGTCAGATTGAATCATAGTAAGGCAAATGATGAAAAGTACCCTGATTACTTGGTATTACACACTGCTAACTACAAAGTTGATAAGATATTCCTCATGACACCAACCTAAGAAAGTAAACTCCAAGAGAATACTTCTTTTACCTTAACCTCCACCTTCCAGGCACTGCCGCTGACCTGGAGATGACCACTGCCCTCATGGCTAGCCAGCTCGAGCTCCACCGTCTCAACACCAACCGCCAGGTGCCTGTTGTGGCTGCCAACCGCATGCTGAAGCAGATGCTGTTCCGCTACCAGGTGAGGGAAAGAGGGAAGGAGCAAGGAGGGACAGATAAAAGGCAAGAGGATGGATAAAAGGGAGAGAGGAAGGGTTAA
>NC_061821.1:3656129-3658629 GCF_019202785.1 Penaeus chinensis | reverse complement strand
GCTTGAGTAAAAATTTGGGTTTTCCATATGGCTAAGATGTAACTGCTCTTATCAATAAACATATTTGATAAATGTTGAATTGTTTTTTTCTCCTGATAGGTTTTCACTCTTGTTCATGCCCAGCTGCATCTCTCAATTAACTAGACTGTGAATGAGTACTAACATGCTGACATCAGCATGTTGGGGCAAAAGTCAGAGTGGAAAGGAACTGGCCACCCTAATGCATCATCCTATGTCCACTATGTCCCTTTAGATATGGGACCAATAGTACAGTCTGGAGTCTAAACTGTTGGCCTGAAAATAACCTGTTGTGCTGCTGGTGTTATGTGATGTGATGTGACCTGCCCAGACTCTTTCCCATGACCTTCCTGATCACAAATAATTGTTACTGGTTTAGAGTTCATCACTTCAGTTGTCATCCTCTTTTATGGACTTGAGTTACTATCCCTGTTTTTGAAGAGGATGTTCTTGCAGTTCTTACACCATATCGAAATCCCTAAGAACAAGGTGTGGATTCAGGTCAGCTGGAATTATCAGACTGCTCATACTTTGATCATCGGTAAGTTCTTTTCCATGCTAGGGAAGTCTATAACTTGATATAAACAAGAGGTTTCCATTCATCCTCACTAAAGAGTCCACAGTCGTCAAGGATCTCCTCTGTTAATTACTGTACTGGTACAGAGGTCAGGTTGCATGTTGCAACTTAACATGTTTCTCTAGTGCACGGTTTTGTCAGAACTATGGCCGTACTTCAATGAGACGCTATTGAGGTCTGCCTTTAGTAATTTATGGGAATTATTGCATTGGTCATTTCTAGTAGTTTAAAGGGATTCTCAGCTGGTAATGTAAGCTTCAGATGATTTCCTCGGAAGATATTGCTGGTTAACTGTACGGAAAAGGTTTGCATGCCATTCCTCTTGGCACAGCACCGTTCAGCAGTGTGACATTGACATTCCTAATGCTTCCAGTGCTGCATATGCCAGTAGTCACTTGCACTGTGTCCAGACTGCAGAAGTTCAGCACTCTATTACTGAACTCTCGTCCTTGTGCCTAATCTGGTTTGTTGAAATTTGTTTTCGATTACCAGTGGGGATTCCTAGAGGTTCAGTGTGTGCATCTGCAAAGGTATGCCATTGTTCAGCTGACACCGCCTTTTCATGGACAGTTTTCGGAGTCTTGGCTTTCCCTGAGGACCAGCAATTCTTCAGCTCTGTATTTAACTGTTGGAGAGAAAGTGCTGCTGCCTGTTGACATCGCCTCAAACGTCCTGCAGAAAGTTATTGCGTTTTAGTTTTCGTATTATTAAGTAGCTATGGCAAACAGGATTTCTATCCGCGTCATGTTGCTGAGATAAAGAAAGCAAAGGAGAGAGAGAGAGAGAAATAAAACCCACACACCTAAACATTGTCCACCTCCCCATAACACTACCTCCCTCAACACTACTCCCTCTTCCACATGCCCCCGTCCTTTTACTACCCCCATCTCTACAAAATTCTTAAATAATCTATTTAGCCCAGCCAAATAGGACTGATTTTCGTGATCCCTCCCACAACTTCTCACACTTTCTGCTTTGACAACCTGTTTTCATTCCTCAAATGCATATACATCCTTCACTTGATCTAACCCCTATACATTACCTTACCCAACCTTAACCCATTTACTCGTCAATTCCTTTGCCCAACTTTGACAACTAATCACTAACTCAACCACCCTTCACTACCATTTACTATAGTGCTACATGACTTTAGATGTCTAGCACATTTATTTTGCTTTTAACCATTAACCATTAACCCCCCCTATACTGATTGCCCACACTAAGGCCACGGTGTTTATTTTAAAACTAATTTCACCTATATAGATCAGGTTAAAATGACACTAGATTTACCCATTTTCTAAATTTTTGTTCACTTCGCACGGTTACATTAATAGCACGGCTACATTAATAAAAATAGGGTTTTGAAATGTACGTAGTATAGATGCCACTAACGTCGCCGTTAACTGGCAACCCCATGCTGTAATTGCCTGGGCAACGACGATATGACGATTGCGGGTTTGATCTTGGGGGAAGTCTGCCCATGGCTACCCAAACATTCTCAGTGTGACTGAGACATAACCTTCACCGTTGATAGAAACATTTTGTCCAGGATTTCCACTAGGCATACCCCGTAAATCTCTCAGACCCGACATCCGTCAACTCCCCGACTCCTCTGTTATGCATCCACTCAAACTGCACAACGATCTCTGAGTTTGCGTGAAGTTACCAGCAGAACAAAAGGGGTTCGCATCCCTTGCAGTAGTTATGGGTTAGAAAATAATAATGTAAATAAATAACTAAAAAGAAAATGACTCACGGTAAGTGGACGTGGCAACTAACTGCCGGCCACGCCCCCTTCTCAAACCCTGTGAGGGGTTTTGCCACTGAGTATCAAAGGATTTTCATTATCTCATGATATCCATGCACTTCAATGCAATGTATCTATTTGTCTTTCATGTAGAAAAC
>NC_061821.1:3636129-3643629 GCF_019202785.1 Penaeus chinensis | reverse complement strand
TGTGTGTGTGTGTGTGTGTGTGTGTGGGGTGTATCATATTCTACTATAAATATTTTGTTATATGCATATACATATACATTCATTTATATTATATATATAACACAATATATATATATATAATATAACACACACATAATAAAACATGTGTGTGTGTGTGTTTGTGTGTGTGTGTGTGTGTGTGGTGTGTTTGTTTGTGTGTTGTGTGTGTGTGTGTGTGTGTTTTGCGGGTATTTGTATATACTATATTACATTAATTTTAATCATTCTATATTCTATTTACCTCCTTTTTACATCCCTTTTAATCTCCTCCATGGGTTGGTATGCCGTGTAAAACAATTAAACCCCTCTCCGCCGCCGCCCCGCCTCTGACAAGTCCCCTTTTTCCCCCGAAGAGCATTCCACCCGGGGGTCATGGGGGAGCGGCCACAAGGGGAAGGGGAGGGGAACGGGGGCGAAGAATTATAAAGGGGGCCCGGGGGGGGCGGGGGAAGGGCGGGCGGGGGGGGTGGGGGGATGTGGGGGGTGTGTAGGGGTTGAGGGAGGGTTAATGTTTGGAGGGTTTCCACAACACACACACACCACACACACACACACACACACAACACACACACAACAACACACACACCACAACACAATAACAATATATATAAGTATATTTTTTATATTTTCTATATATATGGGATAATAATTTATTTTATATATTTGTATATATATGTATATATATGTATATATTTTGTGTATTTTTTGTTATATATAATAATAATGTTTAAAATATAATTATATATAATATATATATTTATATATATAATTTTACATAATATAATAATAAAATTATTTATATATAAATTATATTTATTTTTTTTTTTTATTTTAACCTTTTGGTGTGTGTGGTGTGTGTGGTGTTGTGTGTGTTGTGTGTGTGTTTTTGTGTGTGTGTGTATGTGTATGTATGTATTATGAGTTTATTATATATATATATTTATATATTATATATGTATATATATAATATATAATATAAAGATTATTTGATATAGATATGAAATATATATTTAATATATTATATTATATATATTTATATTATTAATTTTGTATTATATATATAAAGAAAATAGATAAAATATATACCCAAAAATATAATTTTATAATGGGATTTTTATGTTTTTTTAATATAAAATATTTATATATTTTACTTTTATATATATTTATAATATTATATATATACCTACGTATAATATGTTTTATATTAAAAAAATAAAATTAAAATATATAATATAAAATAAAAATTTTAAGAGAAAAAGGGGGAGGGGCAAAAAAAGGTTTTTGGGGTGTTTGTGTTTTGTGTGTGGTTGTGTTTTGGGGTGTGTGTGTGTGTGGTGTGTGTGGTGGGTGTGTGTTGTGGGTTGTTTTTGTGTGGGGTTACACTGCCGGGGGGGTAAGATTTAAATTTTTAGTAATAATTTGATGATAAAAAATTGATGTTGATAAATAATGATGATAATAATTGTATTTGTTTTTAGCAATAGTAACAATTTAAAAATTTTAAAACGAATTTTTCATCCACGATCTTATGAAGGGGAGAACAAAATTTTCTTAAAATCAATGGGGTTATAAGAAAAATTTATTTTTTTAGTGTCTTTTATTTGTTTTTTTAGTGAACGATGTTGGCATCCTGGTCTAGCACTTATTATTACATCGCGTATTCTCGTCCCCTCTCTGCGTTCGGGTCGGTGAGGATGTTAGTGAGTGTGTGATATATAATAAATACATAGATAGTGATATTTATTTTTGGGACACCTAATATTCGGGTGGTATCACGATTACACGCTCAACGCACACACAACACGCACAGGATGTCTGTACACGCACACGTGGATATATGGGGGCTCACACTGCATATATGGGCTAACTATGGGAATTATAATGCTGAAACATGAATTTCCTATTGATGGTCTATGGATATATATGGATATCAACTTGGCATCTATTCTGTATGTATATATAAAGGAAAATATGCTATATCTATTTATAACTATATATATACTAATCACTAATCTATATATATCTTATAAATATATATCTTACTTATATTCTATATATTACTACTATGTCTTCAGTCACTATATTTGTTTAGTCTTTACTCCACTTTACCTCTGAGTGGGATCAATTTCTCTATCTCTATCTATGTGTATTCTGAGAGTGTTGGGATTTATGTGTCAATGATGTGTACTGTGAGATTTCGTGTGTGTTTAATGGTTATCAACTCACAGTGTGTTTTGTCTGAATGTGTGTAGTTTTTTGAGTGAGGGTGTTCTGAGAGTTTGGGAGTGGGTGAGTGTGTGTGGTTTGTGGCGTGTGGGCCGGGGATTTCAGCGTGCTTGGGTAGGGGGGGCTGAGAGGGGGGGGGTGGTTGTGGTGGGGTTGGGTGTTGTGGGGGGGGGTTGGGGGGGAGAAGGTGTATCGGGTGTGAGGGGGTTGTTTGGGGTTAGGGGTAGGGAAGACCGTCTGACCAGACGCGGGGGTGGGGGGGACAGAGCAAAGGGGGTGGTGGGGGGGCGGTGTTTGTGTTGTGGGGTAGTGGGTGTGGGTGTGTGTTGTGTGAGTGTGTTCGTTGGTGTGTGTGTGTAGTGTTTGAGGGGACTTGTGTTTGATGAGTTGGGGTGGGGTGGTGTGTGGTGTTTTTTTGTTTGTGTGTTGTGTGTGTATCTGTAAGGCATACTTTAATATAGGTAATAAGGTTAAGTCATTGATGTACTATATGGGAAAGGTTGTAGTGATGTTGATGTTGAGTTTGTTATGGGAGGTGAGATTATGTGTCTGATTTGATGGTGAGAGTTTTAGAGTGTGTGTTGAGTGTTTGCGGTGGGGTGGGTCGTGTGTTGTTTTTGTTGTGTGGAAATTGTATGTGTATGTTTTATAGGATATGTATATTGTGCGCGAGAGCGAGCGCGAGAGAGAGAGAAAGGACACGAGCGCGAGCGCGAGCGCGCAGAGCGAGAGAGAGAAGACTCGACGAGCGCGCGCGTAGCTGGCTGGCGCGAGCGCGCGGAGCCGGGAGGGCTGGCGCGCGCGAGGGGAGGGCGGGCGGGTCTGTCTCCCGGCAGGGATGTTAGCGCTAGCTCGGTGGGGCGCGGCGCGGTGGGTGGCGCGAGCGAGAGGGGGAAGCTGGAGCCGAGATGCGGGGGAGCAGCGAGAGAGCGGGAGGCGAGGGCGCGAGGTGGGGGGGCGACGAGAGGGAGAGAAGGCGGCGAGAAGCGAGAGAGGGAGAGGGCTAGAGCGAGAGAGCGGAGCGCGAGAGGAGCGCGCGAGGAGAGAGAAGAGAGAGAGCGAGAGCGAGATCGAGAGAGAGAGGGAGAGAGCGAGGGAGAGCAGAGAGGGGAGCGCAGCGCGCGGGAGCGAGAGGAGCGGGAAGAGAGAGAGCGAGGGCGAGGAGACGGAGGGGGAGAGAGAGCGAGGAGAGAGGGCGAGAGAGAGGAGGGTTCGAGAGAGAGAGGGAGGGAGGGAGATACGAGAGAGAGAGAGAGAGAGAGCGCGAGAAGAAGAGAGAGAGAGAGAGCGCGAGAGAGAGAAGAGAGAGAGGGAGAGAAGGAGCAGCAGGCGCGAAGGACGAGACGGCGCGAGAGAGACGCGAGCAGAGAGAGAGAGAGAGGAGAAGAGAGAGAAGAGAGAGAGAGAGCGGGAGAGGGAACGAGAGAAGGAGCGCGCGAGAGAGACGAGGCGAGAGCGAGCTAGCGTAGAGAGGGAAGGAGCGAGAGAGAGGACAGGGGGCAGGAGAGAGAGAGCCACGACAGGGGGAAGGAGAGCACCGCAGAGAGCGAGGGGGAAGGAGAGCGCGCAAGACGCGAGGGGGAAGGAGAGCAGAGACGAGGCGGGGGCAGGAGAGAGAGAGAGTGAGGGGGGAAGGAAGGGAGAAGAGAGAGAGAAGGGGGGAAAGGAACAAAGGAGAGAAGGAGAAGAAGGGGGGACAAAGGAGAGAAGCGAGAGAAGAGAGCGAGGGGGAAGGAGAGAGAGCAGCGCGAGGGGGGGACGGAGCAAGAGCGAGGAAGAGAGAGAAAGCAGGAAACGAGAGGAGAGAAAGGAAGAGCGAGAGAGAGGAGGAGAGAGAGAGGGAGAGAGAGAGAGAGAGAGGGGAGAGCGAGAGAGAGCGCGAGCGTGAGCGAGAGAGAGAGAAGAGAGAGAGAGAGAGAGAGAGAGAGAGAGAGACGAGAGGGCAAGGGAGAGAAGAAAGTAATACGAGGGAGATAGTGAGCAAAAGAGAAGAGAAGGAGAAAAGCAAGGACAACAATAGAGGGAGAGACAAGCGAGAAAAGAGGACAGCGAAGGCCCGGAGAAAGAGGGACACACAAAAAAATAGGAGCAGCGAGCGAGGGTTAGGCGAGAGAGAGAGACGAGGGTGAAGACGGAGGAAGATAGAGAGGGGTGCAGGAGCGCGCGGCGAGCGAGCGGGGACAGGAGAGAAGAAAAAGAAGCGCAGACGGAGAGGGGAAGGAGAGAGAGAGGAGAGCGAGGGGGAAGGCGGAGAGAAGTAGAGACGCGGGGGGACGGAGAGAAGAGAGAGAGGGGGACGGAGAGGACGAGAGCGGCGTGGGAAGGTAGCGAGCCGAGAGAGGGGGACGGCGTGCGAGAGAGAGAGAGAGGGAGGCGAGCGCAGCCGAGCGAGAGGGGGAAGAGGGTGAGCGAGAGAGCGCGCGGGAGGGGAGAAGAGAGCGAGGAGAGGGGGAAGGGAAGAAGAGGAGAGATAGGGAAGGCGCGAGAGAGAGCGCGCGGGACGTAGATCGAAGAGAGAGCGGGAAGGGACGCGCAGGAGCAGCTAAGGTAAAGGCGACGAGCGCGAGAGAGGGGGAAGGAGAGCCAGGAGAGCGGAGGGGGAAGGCGACGCGAGCGCGAGAGCGAGGAGGGCGAGAGAGAGAGGAGGTAGGGCGAGAGCAGACGAGAGAGAGGGAGGCGACGAGCTAGAGAGAGAGGGAAGGGAGAAGAGAGAGAGAGAGGGACGGGGGAGAGAGAGAGGAGCGGGCAGGAGAGAGAGAGCGAGAGAGAGCGAGAGAGAGGGAAGGCGCGCGCGCGCGGCAGCGAGCGAGAGAGAGAGAAGAGGGATCAGAGGGAAGAGAACGGGCAGGGCGCGCGTTGAGGGAGAGCGAGCGAGAGAGAGCGTAGGGAGTTAGCGCGGCGCGAGAGAGAGAGAGCGGGAGGCGCGAAGATGGGAGCGAGAGAGAGCGCGCGGAGAGCGCGGGATAAGAGAGGAGAGCTGAAGAGAGAGCGCGACAGATGAGAGAAGAGGACGAGGAGCAGCGAGAGCGAGAGCGCGCGGGAGGAGAGAGAGGAGAGCGCGTAAGAGAAGAGCGAGAGCGAGCGAGCGAGAGCGAGGTGAGAGCCGAGCGCGAGAGAGCGCGTCGGCGGCATTCCCTTTTCCCCCTTTTCCCCCTTCTTCCCCCCCCCTTTTTCTTCCCCTCCCCTTCTCCCCCCTCCCCTTCTCCCCCCTCCCCTTCTTCCCCCTCCCCTTCTCCCCCTCCCCTTCTTCCCCCTCCCCTCCTTCCCCCTCCCCTTCTTCTCCCTCCCCTTCTTCCCCCTCCCCTCCTTCCCCCTCCCCTTTTTCCCCTCCCCTTCTTCCCCCTCCCCTTCTTCCCCCTCCCCTTCTTCCCCCTCTCCTTCTTCCCCCTCCCCTTCTTCCCCCTCTCCTTCTTCCCCCTCCCCTTCTTCCCCCTTCCCTTCTCCCCCCTCCCCTTCTTCCCCTTCCCCTCCCCTTCTTCCCCCTCCCCTTCTTCCCCTTCCCCTCCTCTTCTTCCCCCTCCCCTTCTTCCCCCTCCCCTTCTTCCCCCTCCCCTTCTTCCCCCACCAGTATCTGAAGGGACCCTGGCGAGCCTTCTCCCCCGCCAGAAGCCAGCAGAAGGTTTCGGACGCCCCTGTGAAGCCTCTTGCGTCATGCCCGAGGTTACGGCGGCGCTCGTCGACCTGCTTCAGCGCCTCCCGCAGCCACAGCCCGAGGTTTACATCGTCTTCGAGGAGGACCTTGGTCAGTGGAGGAACTGCTTGGTGATGTTAGTTAAAGTTTGTGGTGGTGGTGATGGTAATGATGGTGGGGATTGTGATGATGATGATGGGGATAATGATGATGGTGATGGTGATAATAATGATAATGATAATGAGGATAATGATTAATATTTGTGGTGATAATGATGATAAGGATAATGACGACGGTGATTTTGGTGATACAAAGGACGGTCGTATTTTTCATGTCATTTTATCTTTTTTTTTTATGAATAGTTACTATCATTAGCAAAATGGGGATGTTTGTTATTGTCATCGAAGTTTCCATTATTTAAGGCTAATGACATCCGTTCTGCCTGTTATGTCATGTGAACCCAGTGACCTCAGAGAACCTTGACCCCCCCCCCCCTCTCCTTGAAATCATTCCACTTATCGACCTCCTCCCTGCCCGCCCACTCGCCGCCCATTTTTTTTTCTTTACCCACCCACTTCCTCCTCACCCACCCTTTCCCTCCTCACCCACCCTTTCCCTCCTCACCCACCCTTTCCCTCCTCACCCACCCACTTCCTCCTCACCCACCCTTTCCCTCCTCACCCACCCACTCCCTCCTCACCCACCCTTTCCCTCCTCACCCACCCTTTCCCTCCTCACCTACCCACTTCCTCCTCACCCACCCTTTCCCTCCTCACCTACCCACTTCCTCCTCACTCACCCTTTCCCTCCTCACCCACCCACTTCCTCCTCATCCACCCTTTCCCTCCTCACCCACCCTTTCCCTCCTCACCCACCCTTTCCCTCCTCACCTACCCACTTCCTCCTCACCCACCCTTTCCCTCCTCACCTACCCACTTCCTCCTCACTCACCCTTTCCCTCCTCACCCACCCACTTCCTCCTCATCCACCCTTTCCCTCCTCACCCACCCTTTCCCTCCTCACCCACCCTTTCCCTCCTCACCTACCCACTTCCTCCTCACCCACCCTTTCCCTCCTCACCCACCCTTTCCCTCCTCACCCACCCTTTCCCTCCTCACCCACCCACTTCCTCCTCACCCACCCTTTCCCTCCTCACCCACCCACTCCCTCCTCACCCACCCTTTCCCTCCTCACCCACCCTTTCCCTCCTCACCCACCCTTTCCCTCCTCACCCACCCTTTCCCTCCTCACCCACCCTTTCCCTCCTCACCTACCCACTTCCTCCTCACCCACCCTTTCCCTCCTCACCCACCCTTTCCCTCCTCACCCACCCTTTCCCTCCTCACCCACCCTTTCCCTCCTCACCCACCCTTTCCCTCCTCACCCACCCACTCCCTCCTCACCCACCCTTTCCCTCCTCACCCACCCACTTCCTCCTCACCCACCCTTTCCCTCCTCACCTACCCACTTCCTCCTCACCCACCCTTTCCCTCCTCACCCACCCTTTCCCTCCTCACCCACCCTTTCCCTCCTCACCCACCCTTTCCCTCCTCACCCACCCACTCCCTCCTCACCCACCCTTTCCCTCCTCACCCACCCACTTC
>NC_061821.1:3628629-3631129 GCF_019202785.1 Penaeus chinensis | reverse complement strand
TATATATATATATCAACAAACACACACGCATATATATATATATATATATATATATATATATATATATATATATATATAAAACCCCGCAGAAAACTCGCTGGTTCTGGGTGGCGAGCGAGTGCCCGGCGCCGCCCCCTCTGCCCCAGGGGCGTCTGGCCTCCAACTCGCCTCAACCTCGACCTCTCGCGCCCTCTTCCTTCTCCGAGATCTGCGCCCGCGTCTCTCGAGTCCTGGAGGAGACCGTGAAGGGCGTCCTGCTCGTGCATTCGGGGAAGTTGGAGGAGGACCTCGAGGCTCCTGCTTCGGCGAGAGACGGGTGAGGGAGTCACTCTTTTTCGCGCCAAAATTTTCGAAGCGTGTCGGAGCGAAGATCGAAAGTGATAGAGAAAAGAATCGGATGATGATGAGATGATAGAAAGAAAAGGAATAACAACAACGAAAGAATAAATAAGAATAAAAACATAAAAGATAAATAGATAGAAATTTAAGAAAATAAAGAATGATAGATAGAAAGAAAGAAAAAGAAAATAAAAGCCAAAATATATAAATAAATAAATCAAACCAAAAGTGAATGGCATTAAAAACACCTAATACACAAAACTAAAAGAAAAAACAAAGCATAAATAGAAAATTGAAAAAAAAAGAAAAACACGATGGAACGCCTTGGTATTTTCACCCAAAAAACCTTCCGTATTTTCCCCAGATGGGTGGCCATTGGCGGAGTAAATCGTGTCGGCGACGGTTCCTCACAGCTGGAATTCGTGGCCAGCTGGAGCACAGACGGACTCAAGGCCTATAAACCCATCTGGCCGCGACCGCCTTTTGACTTCATGAACAAAACAGTGAGAATAACTTGCATAGAGGTATGTTTATTTTCTTGTTCTTTGTTTTCTTTCTTTTGCCTTTGCTATGAATGTAATATGAATTGATTTATTAGTATTTCGTTATTAGTTAATTAGATGTATTACTATTTATATATAAAATGTACTGGTTATTGACTATACTTAAATATCCAACTGAACACGACGAGACACAAATTCGTCAGACACAACAACTCTCCCACTCTCCTTTGAAAACCACAAAATCCTAACGCCCACACCAACCCCAACCCCCTCCTTCCCCGCCCACACCCCGACCCCAACCCCCCCCCCCTCCCCCGCCCACACCCCAACCCCAACCCCCCTCCTCCCCGCCCACACCCCAATCCCCCAACCCCCAACCCCCTCCTCCCCGCCCACACCAACCCTAACCTCCTCTCCTCCCCGCCCACACCCCAACCCCCAACCCCCTCCCCCACACCAACCCCAACCCCAACCCCAACCCCAACCCCAACCCCCCTCCTCCCCCGCCCACACTACCAGACGCCCATTTCCCCGCGTCACGCCCACAGAAACCCCAAGTTTTCGAGTTCGAGGCCGACGCAAGCCTGGACAGCGCAGGCGGCTACATCGTGGACATTCTGAAGGTCATCCGCGGGCGCCACAATTTCACGGGCGTGCTGGTCCCCACCGAGGGCTTCGGTCTGCGCACGCCCAACGGATCCTATAACGGGATGGTGGGCGTCGTTCAGCGGAAGGTGAGTCGGTGGGCGGGTTAGAGACATTGAGAGGGTATTATTATCTGATTATTATTATTTTTTTTTTTTTCGTCGATTCTTCTATCCTTTGTTTGTTTCTTTCTTCCTCTTTTTGTCTCATCGCTACATATTTCCTTCTTTCCTTCCTTCCTCCCTTTCTTCCTCCCTTCCTTCCTTCCTTCCATCCTTCCTTCCTTCCTTATTTCCTCCCTTCCTTCCTTCCTTCCTTCCTTCCTTCCTTCCTTCCTTCCTTCCTTCCTTCCTTCCATCCTTCCTTCCTTCCTTCCTTCCTTCCTTTCTTTCCTTTTTGGTTCCATTTTCGTTGTTTTCTATCCTATTCCATCATTCCTTCTTTCTTTCCTTCCCACTCTATCCTATAACTCCAAGACCCTTGCTTTCACTAATTATCCTTAAATTACAACATTAAGTAAATGCCCAGAATCGAGAAATACCCAGAATCGAAAAAGCATTAAGCGCGTTTCCCTCCACACGCATTTTCCCGCCAAAAACCGCTCTCTCGAAGACCCTCTCTCTATTTCCATTTCTTTCTATGTCATCGTTACTTTTTTTTTCCTTTTTTCATTCTTTCTTTCTTTCTTTTCCATTCTATCTCATCGTTACATTTTTCCTTCTTTCTTTCTTTCTATCTTTCTTCCTATTTCATCATTGAATTTTTCCCCTTTTTTCATTGTTTTTTTTTTTCTTTCTTTCTTACTTTCTAGTCCTTTCTATGTCATTGTTACCTTTTTCCTTTTTTATTGCTTCTTTTTTTCTTTCCTTCCATTCATTTTTGTGTCATCGTTACATTTTTTTCATTTTTTTTTCTTTCTTCTTTATTTCTTTTCTTTCTCTTCCTTTCTTGGTCACCGTTACCTAATTCCCTTTTTTCGTTGCCTTTTTCTTTCTTTCTTTCTTTCTTTCGTT
>NC_061821.1:3608629-3618629 GCF_019202785.1 Penaeus chinensis | reverse complement strand
CTTTTACATTACCTTCAGATTAATGTGCTTACTTGCTGCATGTATATTGAAGTACAAGGAGGGTATACAGCTTGTTAACAATGGAAAAAGCATAGCCAAAGTTGTTGCTCCACAGAAAATACATGGTGATGGTTTTGGGTCTTAATTTTTTTCAACTGAAAACTTGTGGTTACTTGGCAGTAAAAAATATATCTCTCCAGTTCATGTGTCTGCTAAGTAGCTTTTACTTTGTTTTCACATCTTTGACACTTACACTTTACAAAATTAGTTTTAAAAAAGCCAAATGAGTGTGTAGCTTTTGTGTCTAAATGCAGTAATCTAAAGAGAGCAGCACAGACGTTTTTACAAGAGGTGTTTTGGCGACCATGTCAAAAAAGGGGAGTGACTCCTTAACAAGACAATTCTACACTGAATTTATTACAAGCTAAGTTGATACAATTACAGTTTCATCACTCAAATTTTATGTTTAGCAGATCACTAACCATGGTAATAATTTACATACCTAATTCTTCATAGCACTACAGATTGAAAAGGCATCATAGCAAGAGGCATTCTTGTTATGCAACAATGTATAAAAATCAAAAAATAATATTAATCATTTCAACAATGTTAGGTAGATTTCTTTGTAGCAAACCCTAAGCACTTTAGGGGGAATATACAAGTGAAAGATACGATTCTGCTTTACGAAAACGTCAATGCCTCTTTGTTATGAGTCTGGCAGTAACTTGATCTAAAAGAAACCCCAAGCTCTAGGGTAAAGCCTGGGTCAGATATATATATATGAGGAAGTTTGACATATCAGAAAATTTGGTTCTCCACAAGTATGAGTACATATACCCGCAGCACAAATTAACTAATATGGCCACAAACTCCTAAAAAACCTATGGTTAATATTTTTTTCATATACTTTTTTGGATTTATGAAGAAATATGTTGCTCATAAAATCACATAACTTGCCAAGCATTCCTCGTCTAATGTCAGAGTTCATACCATAATTTGCACTGACTGAACATATTTCTTCCGTGGAAATCCTTTACATTATTCTAGAAACAGAGTACAGATACTTGAAATCCACATGGCACGCATACTGTGAGTAGAATACTGCAATCAGAAGACATACTCATGAAATTTTATATAAGGTGTTGTGAGATTGTATGACATTAATTCAATTTGCATGGCTGGATGATTTTTTCACCATGTTACAAAAATAATTATATAGAAATAAAACATGAACAAGAAAATATTCTGTGATAATAGATTTGAGGATTTTTGTTTAAGCCTTAACATTAAAAGCAACCAAATCTTAAAAGAAAAAAAGAAAAAAAAAAAAAATTCCAATAACATATAGTTGCAATGCTACAGCAAGCCTATACTTCTTTTCAGTGCTTAGAATATCAAAGAACAAAGACTCGAGAAAAAAAGAAAGAAAGGAGAAAGACGAGACGGGGAGAGAAAACAGTAAGTTAAAGGGGAGAGGAAGAGAGAAAGAGAGAGAGAGAAAAGGAGAATGAATTTAGACTAACTTATTACAGCATTCATACTAATGCCATAAAAAGATACACGGTCCACCACCTATATGACATGCATCTAATTTCCAACTTAGAAGGTTGCTGTAAATAGAATGTGGCAGGTCTTACTAGCCCGAAAGGATCCTTAACCTATCTACTCTCCCACAAAAGTCTAGTAACTAAAATAGAAGTGGGATATGTAGAGCAGTAACCATTATTGCAATCGAAGTTGTCTGGAGACAATTCCGAAGAAAGAAAAATAACTGAGTATGGTAATGCAAGAATGTTATTGTCGTTTGTTTGTATTGGAAAATGGGGAAATAAAATTAACTTAAAATATCTATTAAAAAAGAAAAAAAAAAAAAAGAAGAAAAAAAAAGGCATATAGATAAAGATAAAATAATATAAAGATTTTCTGCATGTATTAACAGTTCACAAACAATACTTAAGACAAAATGGTCAATCAAATCAGAACTTTATACATTGGAAAAAAGCCTTCAATTTTGAGATGAATCCTTCTGTCACAGTGTAAAACTGCTAATAAATGCAGACATAAAGTTCCATACATAAATTCTTTTCTAATCATACCACACAGACACCAGTAAAACAGTAAATTATATATATACACATGCATACATCTCCAAGGAGAATTCTTCTGCATCTGGGCAAGTTAATACCAACAGTCATCCTTCTAATTCAAGATTACGAGAATTAAAAATAAACAGACATTTTTTCCAAAAATTATAGCTCTAATATCATACCTCCTTAATATCCCTGTAGCTTAGTCTGACAGTCTAATTCAATAATGTCATGTGATCTTACAAAATACCAGAGAAGCTGATGATTGATGAACTTTCTTTCTACTTTTTATCATGAATATCATTATTTTTTTTTTTTTTTTAAGGGGGCAGGGTTAATGGAAAATCATAATGGTATTCTGATATGGCAAAGTCCCTCCAATATTCTGAGAGTCCCTCCCTTTGCTCTCCGTCATCCATCCCAGTTTCGCAGCGATCACCAGCTGACTTGAAGAGTGATCTTAGCCGACGGCCTACGGTCTACCAAGCTGCTGCCACACAAACTTTTCGGCCACCGAGGTCAGCTGCTTTAACTCATGATTCAGGACAGATGGATGAGCAGCCTACACAGTGGTTTGTCTCAAGCTAAGATCTAAGAATCAGGCCTTAAAGCTCAATCTAGCTAAGGACACTGCAGACTAACACTTTAACATCATGGTTGAGGGCTTGTTCAATCCCAAACTCTCTCTGGCAACACTTGGTCATTTTGGCAGTATTCACAAGTATGGATAAGCTTGTATAAAAGTAATACATATAGGAGGAATGAAAAAATCACATAAAAACAAAAACAAAAAATAAAAATCAAGGAAATATAGAATGATATAAAGGAAACAGAATCTGATATTTGCCAAACTGATCCTCTATGATTTATCTTTTCATATATGACCTTTTTAGCTGAAGCTGATTGAAAACAATGAACACAAAATGAGTATGGAAACTTGTACCTTTTGTGTTTCTTTTTAAAAAGTTCTCTAAACTCCATGGAAACTACATAATTTTACTATCTTTAAGTGACATGGTTGTAAGCTCTGGTGCAAGATATCAGCAAGTAACAAATTATCCATCTAAAGTTTAATCAATTGATATCTTCTTTAATAAAGTGTTCATACTTCAGTGCTTGTTAACTACAAGTAGTTAAATTAAACATAAAACATAAAAATTGGGCAACTTCATACCACTTGTCAATTGAAGAACATCTAAAATTTCGCGAAGTATTTACTTCTAGTTTGCGGTAGTGAGATCCAAAACTTGCTGCACCAAATGTTCATATTTCCAAGTTGGCTTAAAATTCTAAAGCAAGAAACAAGACAAGGACATATGCAATACTTCCTCAAATGCAGCCAAAACATAATATTATACTGGACAGGATAAACTGCTAGACCTCTTGAACACCTTAGGCAACTTCTAAAAAAATCCTTTTTGTTTTTGTCACTGAAGGGTAATGAGGAGGTACTATAAA
This sequence comes from Penaeus chinensis, assembly GCF_019202785.1. Classification (NCBI taxonomy): domain Eukaryota; kingdom Metazoa; phylum Arthropoda; class Malacostraca; order Decapoda; family Penaeidae; genus Penaeus; species Penaeus chinensis. The sequence goes on along the minus strand of NC_061821.1, from coordinate 3,615,084 downwards.
ACACTCTGTCCAAGGCACGGAATCACTGTCTTTTCCAGTACAGCAGAATTATTTATCTTTTTAAAAAATCTCTTGTAACCTAATTCTCAACTGCTCTTGCTTAGGAAGAATAAAAACTATTATGGAAAAAAAAACACTAAAGGATTAGCCTCTCATGTTCATGTTCACCATAATGTGAAGATGAACTATTAATTACATATTCTTGAGAACAATGCCATAACATAAGATTTATATATGCTTTTCCTTTAATTTTATAAGTTTGCACAAGTCGCTGATCCTGCACAAGTTACTTTTATTTTTTCTTTAAAATTGTATTGTTAGAGATAAGGGGAAACAATGAATCAGTTTCAGTCTTGTGCAGCAAAATAAGAAGGTTCAGTGCCACACACAAAAATTATTACTAAACTGTGAGACATTAATTACAGTATCAAGGTAGGAAGGAATCATAATACACTTCACTAAAACTTGGGATATTCAAATAACAAAGAGATGACAAATCAAAATATGGTATTAAGCAAGTTTCAGACCTCCTGGAATACCAAAGCTCAAGAGCATTTATCAACCATAATCCTTTTACTATGTCCCTTCATTTCAACAACATATTGGCCACAAAGAAGGGGAAGTAAGGGGAAATTTCAGAGCTAAAAAAATACTTCTCATTCATTCAAAATCTAAAAAGCAATAATATTCTTCATCCTTTCTAAGAAACTATGAAGATGGATGTTCCCTCAACACAAATCCCTGTTCACTGAACAAGAAACTTTATGGACTCTGATCCAAAGCCATGAGCAGGTCAGATCCCTGGAGTAGACTACAATTATTGGCAGGAGCATTGACCTCATAGTCTAATTGTGTAAGATCCAGCAAGTCTGGAATCGACAGGTCAGGGTCCATCAAGAGCAGAGGGTCCTGGCGGCGCACTCGCTTGAAGAAACCATCTCCTGAGCCCTTCGAAGCAACCTTGATGGCAAGATGTCCAGCATGCATCAGTGTCCCTTGGCTGCCTGTGACAAGCCTCAGTTTGGGAGCAGAAATCTGATTGCCTGTATTGGTCTCACTGCCTCCCGTGCCAACCATGTCGGTCATCCTGTCTTGCGATGGACGCGTCGTTGCAGAGCTCACTCCACTTCCTCCTGGTTGAGGCTCACACCTCACTATACTTCCAACTTGTTCAGCATCCTGCAGTGATGAGGAAAATATGGGTAAAATCAGGGTTCGCTGCAATATCTCCTGACTAGTCCGAGAAGAGGAATCTCTGCAAAACTAATTGTAATTATGAGAGAATAAATGATCCTCTACAAATTTATCCAACATCAGATTATCTTGGGTAATGCCACAATGCCATTCATTAAGTTTTAGATCTAGATTTATTGGCAAAAAAAATTAACATGCATGTCCTCACACTTTGAATAATTCAATATCAATTTAGAATGCATTAAAAGTAATTGCATGTTTCATCTTTAACCTTAGAAATTTATATTCAAAAACTGATTATGATTACTCAATATGAACAACAAAAATGTTCAAATAAATCTGTACGAGTTTTTCACAAATCACATCTACCGAGCTCAAAATAAATCAAGAAAAAGGAAGCACCTACATGAAAACAAGCATAAAATAAACATCTGAAGAGCAAAATGCACACCAAAAATACAGGGACACTGCAAAAACCATGTCATGTCTTAATCATACTGAAGTTGGCGAGAGCTTTAAGAGACGAGCAGGCAAACTACTCCTACATAATGACAGGCTGTTTGTTCTGTGAATCACACAGACCGGAGACTTTGAGCAATTAGTACTATTCACTTAGGAGTTGGTGACATAGCCATTACATTCCTAAAGTGACAATTGACACCATTCAAAATACATGCTAATGGCATGCTGAAAAAAATAATGGTCTTAAAAATTTCACATACTTTCCCCCCATCAGCTCATGCAAATAAAAAAAATAATGATAATTGCACTCAAATTTAAATAATGCACAAGGAAACAAAAACTTTACATTGCAAATACAATAAAATACAGTACCTAATACCAATTGTACTAATGCTCCACAACATAGTGAAGTCAAGCAAATACTGAAAAGAAAAAAACTATGTCTCATGTTGTAGGGTTCTGCAGTTGTCCCTGTACCTTTCTCTCCTTAGCATCATCACTTGGCGTGTGAGAGCCAGGAGGCGTGGCGGTGCTCCCTGAAGTGCTACCCAGAGGACTTGCCGGTGCCAAGACCGAGTAGCCAGCTGACTCGTCACGCCCACTCACCAGCAGGTTTCGAAGCACTGAGTGTCTACTGTCATTGCTTGAACTCTGATGGGTGCCGAGGCCTCCAGAATGTCTTCCCCGCACCATGATGGGCTCTTTGCTGATCAGCAGCTGCTGCATTGTGGGGGCATGAGGCGTGGTCAGCAGGCGGACTCCTGTCTGCTGCTGCTGAGGATGCAGGAGTGCTAAATGCCCATCGCCACTTGCTTGAGATGATAGCATCTGTCGCTGGCGATGTGCAAGGGAGCAGAGTTTTTTGTGGGTGAGAATGGGAGATGAATTGGGAGATGGCCCCCTCTTGACAGCCAGTGACATCTGGTTAGTGTCTATGGTGATTAAGGGTGGTGGTGGCTCTACTGTCTCTTGCACCATTACAGCTGGTGGTTCGTCCTCACCTTGGTCATTACAATCAGGAGATCCGTCTAATCCATCTGTTACGAGGAGGAGAGATAATGTTCATCTACATTTCCTATCTTAAAGAAATCTTTCCTGCTTGATGGACTTTAATACAGATATGAGGAATTCAGAAGCAATATATCAAAAGTATATTTGCCAACTTTCAATCTACACACAAATGCAATGCTTCTCATCTCTTACCTTTTCCAATACAATGTCCTGGAAGTACCTTGTTTGGATCAACAAAATTCTCCCCTCCGTCAAAGAACTTGCTTTGTTCATATTGGCTCTGCTGCGAGCCTCCTCCGTTATCAACTTTATTATCTTTCCCTGTACGACAGCTGGTGATGGGTGGGTCAGTATCTCGCAGAAGCTGAGCAAGACTTGAATCTTCCTTGCTGTTTAAGGTATAACTCTTGGTCTCTCTGGAGGGCAAAAGCAAACATTTTGTGAACTTACTGTCTCCATAGAGTATATTTCCTAATAATTCAATGGAAACAGTTCCAAAATCACCTGAAAAGGCGTTCTGGGGATTTACCTGTGATATCCAAGCTGGCTCTTTGGAGATACAGCAGGCTCGACCTCTGCACTCCACATAAGATCATCCGAACTCAACACCAACATTTCATCACTGTGGGGTATGTATGGGGCCCTCATATCAAATTCATCAGAGTCCATGTTGTGGTCTTCTATCTGCAAGAGGTAAACATAACCGCACAATATTAAAGACTTCAGTATCAGTCGACCATTTAGAAACAAGAATAAGTTTTAAAGATATGGTGGAAAAAAGGATTCTATGATGGACTCGCAACCTACCTTGAGCTCCACTTTGGTGAACTCTGAACCAGGGTTGGAACTCTCATCCAGTTGCGAGAAGAAACTCTCTGTTGTTGTTCTGGGATGACTGGTGCAGCCTAATGTCTGTGAGTTAAGACAACAATCTTTAGAAATTGATAGAGGACAAATTGTCTGAGGCACAAAAATAGACACCCATGCACAAAACAAACACAACACACACACAAAGTATGTACCTCTCTTAATCTGTTGAAGAATATACACATAACTATATAATATCTTAACACGTTTCTTTCCCTACACTAGCAAACCTGCACTTTCACGTCACACATGAAATCTTACCCCAAAGTTAAATTTCTTTTCCAGGGCTGATGGCAAAGCCGCCTGCGAAAGCAAAGGCTTTGGGGGTTCGGGCGTGCGAAGTCCACCGGAGGGAGGGCTGCTGCAACTGGAGGCTGGACTGTTGCCAATGCTGTTATTAATAATCACGTTTCCTCCACTAAGCCTATTAAGAAAAGAAAAATTATTCTAAAGTGTAACAGTCAGTTTTTATGTATGTGGTCTGGGTTCTCTTTAAAAACATAATCTAAATTCTAAGCAGAACATTTTTGAAGTTTTCATTGTAGTGAGAGTGAGAGAGAGAGAGAAACAGAGAGTAAAGAAAGAAAAAAAAAATGAAAGAAAGAGAAAAAGATAGAGAAAGAGACAAAGAAAGAGAGAAAGAAAGAGAGAGACTGAGGCTGACCTGCTGCTAAGACGCTTCTCTTCACTGATTAGTTTTTTCTCAAAACTGGAGTTGCTCTCCTGCTCTTCAGACACAGACGAGGCGGTGGTGAAGAGGACATCAGTGGTAGAAATGGGAATCTGGGCGTAGTCAAATGAGAACATATCATCCAGGTTGGGCATGAATGCAGGCAGGGGCACGCACGTGTCACCCCCCGAGGGAGCCAAGTGGGTCAGGTCCTCAGGTTCTTCCTTCAGCACTGAAATAAGGATAAAACAATGCTTGTTTTTATCTTAATCTAGTAAAATGATCATCTAAGTCTATTTTAAGCTTTAAATAAATTCTAATCATCACATACTGTGTGCTGTAATAATGTCAGCACAAATGAGCAAAATACAATTCTTTCACTTAAAAATATCTTATTAATATCAATAGGAATAAAAAAAATCAAAAAATGTTCTATAGAATTTTTTTCACAGTGACCACAAATTAACAAAACATCCTATTCTAATAAAACATGTCTTACCTGTGCATTGTGGGTCATCCTCAGAGAACGTCAAATATCCTTTGTTCATTTCCTCTGTACGAGGAGCAAAGATCTTGGATGTGGTTGCCACAGGTGTCGGAGGCGGGCCCACTGGTGTCACACGCGGAGTCTGGCTCTGAGTCTGCAAGGATGGGTACAGCTCTTGGAAATTTGCTTATGCAGAAAAAATTATTTACTAAGAAGATCATGAAAATCAAATATATTTCAAGAGTCAGGCATTCCATTACAGCCTTTGCCAAGAGAATCAGATACATTAAGTATTTACAGACCCTAGATTTTGGCCTCAAAAAGCAATCCACTAAATTTTAGGAAACCTTCTCTGCAGTGAATTTCTTGCATTACTTCAAGCAGCATTACGCAAACAACAGACTCACCTTGGGCTGGGTTGGGGACTTGGGCAGAGGGAGAGTGGACGTGGGAATGCTGGGAGCCACAGTGGGAGATGAAAGGCTGACAGGAGGGGACCGGCTGTCCACCTTGCTGCAAGTGCTGTCTGGCTCTTTGCTGTTGCTGGTGTTGCTGCTGCTCTTGCTGCACATCAATTGCAGTTCTGACACAATCTCTCCTGGAGACTCCACACCACTGTTAATGAATAGACAGGTTGCATTAATATCAAATTACTTTACAGTACCATTACAAGGAAAAAAACACAGGAACATGCAGGCAATAACACATTTTGAGAAATTGTTTATGTGCATCATCACTATTTACTGAGAGAATCCCACATGGATTATTATTGGATATGGCTGGCAAGGAAAATATGACAACACTGCAATCACTTTTGAAGACTAAGGTAATGTTTCTAAACCTTAAAGCCCCTTGCATTCACCAAAATAGTCTTGTGACTCCTTAGCACAGGGACTATAACATAATAGTAAACAAGAAGGAAAGAAAAAAATCTTTTACAGCTACTGATGTCAATTTTTTGAAGAAAATAAAAATGATGCCATAGTACAAACTATGTACAAAAGTACTCAGAGACTATCTGCAATAAAAAAATAGGTATAATACTAATATAGTCATACTTATATGAGAATTACTGCTAGTGACCACCAATGACTTTCTCAAAACAAGGTTATATTCTTGACAAACTGACATGTGTCAGCTTTGATTCTTGGCCTATATTTAGCCTTCATAGTTGTCACAGCGAAACAGTATCAACAATCGCTGCTGCAACAGGACATGCGGTGAAATCATGTACACAATGAGCACCTGTGGCACCTCTTTGAAATGATTTACTAATGGTTCAGTCAGATGAGAATTCAGACGCCCTGTATACTGACTCAAATATTCCCTTAATTTTCTCAACAATCTTACAGAGCCTTTGGTTGAGGAAAACTAGTCTCAAGACTTTGAAATTCTGAATTTCATGTTTTTGTATATTTATACCACATTTCTTTCACATACTGCACCTCATATTTCTCCTCTCTCTCTTTTATCCCAACCTTCACTTCACTTTGCTCGATAGTTTTTTGAGATTTGATAAAATATATTTCATCAAATCTCAAAAAAAGTATCAATTTCCACTGGCTCATCCTTCAGTCCACAGCTCCACTGGTTATACTCGTATCTTCCTATCAACACGTCCCACAATCTACCCATCCACTTACCAAAATGTCCATCACTGCCAACCATTTATCCATACAACCGACACCCAATATACATAACTCATCCAGTGCCAAGCGTCATTTCCCAGTAAAAGCAATGCCCTGCCCAAAGTCCACACCGCCG